>NW_026857520.1:0-104476 GCF_026571515.1 Ruditapes philippinarum | reverse complement strand
TGCAAAGGGCACATTAAATGACAATCTTGCGACAATCAACGTGGTAGAAATTGCTTCATAAAACAAATCATTGATTTAATGTCTGTAAGTTGTTATTATGAAAATACTAAAAATGAAAGTAACTAGAATAATTTATGTTTTATGGCCTCATGAACTGGACACCCGTTGTCAAATGCTGCCTTAAACATGCCAATATCAAACATAAGGGATAACTTCACCGCATGTAATGATGCATGTTTATGTTCACGATATTGTTCCAATCTGATATAATAGTTTTACGGCCTACAGAATGCTGAGGTTGTCGTGATGTCTTCATTACATTGGGATAGCTAATTTTAACAAACAAACGTTGGTTAAATTGTAAAATTGTTTATAGCTATAAAGGTACATGATACATATTAAAAAGCCGATGTTAATCTGGCTTTATATATTCCAAATTTATTTGAGTTGATTTAATTTATCCTACAAAGCCCCCTTTACGTTTATAGTTTGCAAATGCTATTGAAATGTCCGATTTCTTTGCCTAAAAATAAAAAAAGTCAGTTATCTTTGAAAAGTCCTTATTGGTAGCATTTCATCTGATGTTGGACTTTGAGTAAAAACAATCAAATACAATATATCAGCAAGACAATCATACAGCATGGTATGAACAGTTATGATTTTTAGAAACAATTTCGAAATTTTAACCTGATCTTTTCACGTTAACAACGTTCGGAACTGGCATTTCTCACTTCTGTTCATAGGTTTGGATTACATTTCAGAAAACGATATTATTAAATGTTTCATTGAGATGACGGTAATCTTATTATTAAAAAAAGAGATCAAGTTAGAAATATTTAAATGACATCAGTTTTATATGATAACACCGTATTCTTTCTGTGAGATATTGTGAGATAATCGAATAAACAGGGAAGATAAAAATGTATAAAGCTGGCTTAATTTGCATAACCTTTCTGCTTTCTCTCACGTTCTTCCCCTGTTTGTTTAATTCTGACAGATTCTGTTTTTATAAAAAAAGCATTCTACAGTGTAAAGTTATATCAAATTAAATCGTAGCCATGTGAAATATTTAACGCAACAATATTATGACAAATGTTACTATTTCTAAGTCATCTAATTTTCTGAGAAACATTTTTACCTTTAAATCTTCAACAATATTTGTGAAGATTTTTTTAAAAGTTTGAAAGCTGATTGGGCTAGGTAACAAAGCATGTTTACATTCGACTTGTATAACAATGATGTTAGAATAATATGACATACGGACGTGTTTTTAGACTAGCACATTTAGTACTTTATCATGGCACAGCTATTAAAGATATATGTAGATAAAACTCAGATTAAAGTTTAAGTTAAGTGCTGCTCTAAATAACTTTTGTTCAAATATTTTTCTCGGTTATTATTCAATGAGTTCTGTCATCACCAATCTAACAGGCAATAAATATTTTAAAACTTTGCTCATGCTGATAGACCAATATGTTAAGTTAATCTTATTTGTTACTATATCTACAAAATAATTTATATAGACAAAGTCCCAGGTGACTGTCAGAACATATTGTTATTTGTCTTTTATGACATTATAGTGATTTATGAATTAATCTATGATCCTTTATTTCATAGGGGCTGTCAAGCAAAGACAGCTTAAAAACCTATCCATTATTTATTCTTACCAACTTTTCCCCCTGTGCAATTCTTACATCTTACATACATTCTAGATTGATGTGTTTATCATAGAACTCACAATGGGGACATAAATTTTCATTGATGTCTATATTTAGCTGCATATCCTTTTAAACAATGATTATTTTATCTGATGAGACCAGTCTTGGAACTCAACTCTGTTACAAACTGTCATGTTAATTGCGAAGCAGATGTATTGAGGGAGTGTATGTTTTTTACTAGTATATAAAGTAGAATCTGATTATTTAGCAAGGAAGAGATATAGGAAAAAATAGAAATAAAGAGACACTTAATTTTGCAACAGGATGGTCCCACAGTTGGAAGATGAAAACAATGTGTTATAAATATTGTTCTAATACTTCATGCATTGTCATTTATTCTGTTGCTGAAACTTGTAAAACCTACAACATATAACTAGAGTTATTTTAGTACAATGTTAATACATTATTATATATTAATATATGATTCTCTCCAATATGAAAAACAGACGCTGAATGGACGGAAGTTTTTGGTGAAACAACCGTTTAAAGCTGTAAGGACCCAATTTGAAAATAGGCATGGAGGTAAGAGGGATTAGATCATCACAGTATTCTTGATTACCTGAATCAGGCCTTCATTTATTATCTGCATCAGTCTTAGAGTTATTACTTTCCCGTCCTTCATTAATTATCTGCATTAATCCTAGATTTATTATCTGCTTGATTATGATATTATTATCGAGACAGAATTCCGAAACTTTGAATTTTACCATATTGAAAAGGTTGCCAAATTAGCAACTTTGTTCGTTATCGGGTGCAGCAAAGTATTTTGAAACAAAGCATTTAGGATTGTATCACATTGTAAGTATGTTGCGTATCTAGAGAATATGTATTACGTGGTCACAACCCATGGCCAACCTGCTAGACAACGATCGTCGGCAAACTTAAATTGAATTAAAATATACAAATAAGTTACTTTTATGCTGTACAGTTATCAAAATAAGTTATTAATTTAGGAAATACATATAAAGCAGTGGTGACACAGCCACACTCGAAAGAACAAAAACACGAAATTACGATGGTAAAAATTCGAAATAACGAAACCAGTAATTGTCGAATGTTTATGTTTTTTAATGTCAAAAAGTCTGAATATGAAAAAAATGATGTATTGTTTTGATCTTCCTAATTATTTTCCTAATTGTATGAAAATTGAAGAAAATAAGCAGTCAGGAGAAGTTATGAGTAGGGACTTCTCTTTGTAACGTTATTAAAGCTAGTTTATTTTCCAAAATAATCAAATCAACGGAAAAGAAAATAGAGTGAATTCGTTTTCTTTCTTTCTTTTTTGTATTATATCCCGTGCTTTGAGTTGCTCTACGGGTTGCTTTAAAACATATTATGCCTCAGAAACGAATCATTTCTTAGTTACCCAAAAATGAATAGCACATGTACGAAATCATTGCTAAACGAATTAAAACCTAATCAAAAATAGCAGAATAATATTTTGTTCGGGAACATTTTATTCTGTTTACATACAATATACACATTAGAGATATTCTATGTTACAACCCTTTCTAGAAACGAGCAAATGATTGTGTAACAATATAATTATACCGTTTATTAATTGTCTATAAAATGTCTCATAAAAATAGCTTTATACCCTTTCAATCATAAATTATAAGAATTGATTCTGTCTAGTCTTACGGTTCTGTATAATTTTACCGAGAATGAAACCTCATTTACATAAAATGATTGCTTTTGATAATCATAACGGGGATTTTGCAGGACATTTGATTCATTTAAAGCTGCAAAGTACTGGTATAGTTACTGAACATTTGAATATGTGTTTGCAAAAGTTTACTTCATTTCCTGCCAAATGTTTGAAAGTGATGACAGCGGAATGTTGTTCCATTATATTGTGCCCCTTTATGGTGTACACCTTTCTGTTTGCATCTTTTACTATTTTCTTTTAAATTATTGTTTTCGTCTAATCTATCTACAGTATAACTTCTACAAAGAGGTCAACCTCTGTTTATCAACATAATCAAAGTTTCCCAAAGTAAGGTTTATTCTGAATTGAACCTTTCTAGGGCAACATCTTTTGGAAATAACCAAAATATTCGCCTTTCTCTGCTTGTACTGTATTTTCCTTCATAAAATAAAGATGTTTTTATATAAAACCTGTAAAGTCAGCCAGCTATACATTTTACTAGAGCTATTTCAAAAAAAGTGATGGGAGGATGATATATCTTCATATAAATATATGTGCGTAAAAGATAATATGAAATCTTTAATATTATCTCTTTATATTCCGATTCGATTTTAAGATTATTGTGTTGTGATTTAAAATTGCATTCAGTGACTATCCTTTTAGTTGCTTCCAGATTTGGTTATAAATTGTTTGCCCAAGGAAATTTAAAATCACATGACTACAACATGTTTTCTTGTTTTGATGCTATAAGTCGTTTGATCTTCCTTCACGTAAGTATATTGCATAGTTGTAAAAAAACATTTCACAGCAATATCAGTGTGACAGAAGTGTAGTTTGAGCTTTTATATATATTTTGCTACAATAGCAAAAACACTTTGTTTTGAGGTCCCTGGTGAATAATACGATAAGAGTAATAACATAATAAAAGTGATATATGACTTAATTTATTACCAATGTAATTATAATGACTGTCAACAGTATACATTTTAAACCAAACACAAGAGCGTATTTTCTACATCATCATCTATTTCATCTGTGCAATTTCTATTTTAGTGTCTAACAATTCTTGACAATATATCAAGGAAAACCACAAGAGAAATCATTATTGTTTCTGGTATATTCACATTTTGCCTTGCTGATAGTTGTTTTGACTAATACTTTAACGTGTTCTGAGATCAAATTTCATTTTGAGAAAAGAATGACATTTTTCGAACAATGACATAAAATATTAATTATATGGTAGGTGGATTGATATATTTATATTGTTTATTATACTTGTATCAATAAGACAAGAGTTAATGACGCACTTTATTATAACGGTGCATGATGAATCATTAATTTGTCATAAAAAATCAAATGTGATTTTGATCTAAGCTCATTCAACAAATACTATTACACCAGTAAAAAGTTTTCAGTCTGTCGTTTGCCTTTGTTACTGGAGCATAATCAATTAAACTTTGATTTTTAATATTTTCTCAAGATGAAAAAAGTTATCAATGCGATAAAGTAATCGAATAAACACTTATAATGAAACACAGTAAACGTTATTTATCAAACGAATAACTATCTTAACTACTTTGTTCTTTAACTAGGGCTAGAAAACTTTTCTGTCTTAACTGTTTGGTATGTTTATCATGTCTGGACTATATATCTTTTCTTTAAGCTTGTACTATCAATCCGACGAACACTCGTTTCCTGCCGAGAGGGCTTGGCAGTATTGGGAGATAAGAAGATAGAAACGAAACCCATCTATTCAATGAGATTTTACATTACATGAATATATAAAGAATAACGTTATGTCTATGAAATCAACAGTGAGTGATATAACAGATAAGAATTACTTTCTTTATGTTGCCGTGTCAATTGCTTTACAAGATGATCTATGGTTTGATATCATTTGATATTTATCGTTTGATATTATTTGATATCTTTCATTTGATATCATGTACAGGTATATGCAAACTTTGTATCTGATCTGCTCTATTTGAAACTATAAAAAAAATCGACCAGCAAAATGATAAAGTGGAAGACGCGGGTAAAGCGCCATACGATAAAATAAATATATTTGGGCGAAATAAAATAAATCTTTAATACTTTCCGGTCATTACTAGTAATGCATAAAGTTGAGGCTTTAAAATACGGGAACATTTTTTGGACAGTAAGCATGTAAGATATATATGCGACTTATTTCCGCCGCATTTTAAAGATTAAATCGGAAATTGTTGGTTGAAAAGAATTTATTTCAGCCATTACTTGCAATACATCTACATGAATATCGTCAGTCATTTACGAAACAAAAGATTCGACCTAATCGTCAGATATCTTGAAACCTGAAAATGTTGACCATCCATTGCCGTAGACTTTTGTCCCATACATACTCAAATGACGGACCCAAACTTCGTCTCCAGTGTTGAGTTGAAGGACAACACTATTAGAGCCTTGTTCGTGAACGTTGTCATAAGAATACATCGTAACTTCTCTCACGCCATTTTTAACTATTTCTGTCTCGAGCTTCTCATTGGTGTGGCTCATGATACTAGCAAAAAAGTAGTATGTGGCATTAATTGGTGCTGTGAATACGCCTGTATTAGCAGAGTAATGATGTCCAATGTTTGTCACGATGGTGTCGAAGAGGATTGCTTGGTTATTGCCAAGATTCAGCATATGATTTGACAGTTTAGCAGTGAAGCCAACTTTGAGAGCCCCTTCATACGGGTTTTCGAGTAACACTGAAAGATTGAAAAACAAATCGATTCTCTATAATTGTTATATATATTTAAAATGATTATTTTATTTTGTCTGAAGCAAAGCGATTCTCTATCATTGATGCATTGTTATATAGACTTGAATGTTTATTTTATTATGTTTGAAGACATACCATTACTATACTTTAATATTAAAATAAATTAGATTTGAAATTGAAACACCAAAAGCAATATTTTGTCATTTCATTATCGTACAAAATGAAGGGAAGAAAATACATATGCAAGCTAGTTTGATTAACTACAAATTAGTTCTCAGAAGTCATGATCTAATCATAAGTATCATGATTTTGTTACAATAAATATTTATCGTCATACGATTGTCTAAGATGTATTTCGATTCAGAGTAAACAACTAAGCAAGACTCACGCCGTTTGTTGCGAGAACACTCTCGAAGCCGTTCAGAAGTTTCGTCCATTTTAGATTGCAGTTCTCCTTTGAGCTGAAGAACTTGATTTGTCAGCTGCGATATAGCATCTTGTTGCGCCTCTAAGGTTTGGAACATTTTTTGCATGTCAAGAATTTCAGAACAGCATGACATAGAAATCAAAGCTGAACACACAAAAAGACTTAACGAAATATAAATTATTCCCATTTTGTGTAAGGCTTTATTCTTATATTTTCACTGAAGTCAAAGACTGCAAGTAATCAGGAGCATACAAGATAAGATAAACATGTACTTCAAAAGTGGCCCTATTTCAATGCGAACCTATTTTATTATCTTTTAAGATAAGTTGTTCTATTTAAGACATAAATATTTCATATTGATGACAGAGAGGATTAGTATAGAAACTATGTCAATTATAAGACCTAGCTTTAAGATACATATTGATTAAGCTATGAATTCATAGGAAGAAAAACAATTTTCAAAATATTATGATTTTCCCTTAATGTATGAATAATCATGAATGTTCATTTAAAACTATGTTATAATATTGGGACAAGCAACTTACAAGCAGATAAGCCGTCTTATATTGAGGTCCAATTGACAGCCAATCAATCGTTACCGTTGTGTTAACACCATATACGTATACAATTTTTATAAAAAAAATATGCCCATATAAATACTAAAAGACTGTTAAAATCTACGGACAATAATATACCCTTTAAGATGCAGTTTCACCAAAATCCCGGAGAGACCCGGTAGGTTTCCTGGGTGATCTGGGAACAACCGGGATACATCCGTTACTCTGCCGGCAACGTTCGGGATGATCCGGGAGCATCCGGCATTAGACCCCGGGATAGTCCAGGGTGATACGGGAAGATATCTCTTTGCCGGCTTAATCCTTAGCTCTGCCGGGAACGACCGGGCTTACACCTGGGAAGCACCGTAGCTCTGCCGGCACAAAATGGGAGGATCTGGGGTATGTTAAAGCCGGCAGATCTACGAAAGAGCCCCCGGTGAATATCGACAGAGCCCCGGTGAATGGCGGCAGAACCCCGGAGGATGACGATGGAGCTACGGTTTATTCCGGTAGAGCCACTGCAAAGCCCGGTTCATTGCAAAAGAGTCACGGCAATTTTGCGATGATTGCACTTGTTTGTATCAAAACCCTACCCCCACTTCCCTTCAGTCTAGTCTTACATAAGGATTATTCAGAAAATCATCATGAATTACTTATCTAATGGAGAAAATATTATTTAAAATCAAATTAAACAAAAAAAAATGTATCAACGTCATCATTTTCGCGCGTTTTCAATCCACCGGGGTTCTACCGTCTGACTGTCTACGGTCTGTCGGGATCGTCCTAGGCTCTGCCTGGGTCAACCGTAGCTTTGCCGGCGTCATCCAGGAACGGCCGGGAAAGCATCGGCATAAACCGTAGCTTCACCTGGGCTCTGCCTGGATGGTCCGGGGCGCACCCTGGGTGTTAGTTTGGAATAACCGTAGTGCGGCCGGACTGCAACAAAAATTTCAACCCGGATCGTCCCGGATCATCTCACTAACTTTTCGGGGTGGTCCTGAGCTCTGCCGGGAGTAATAGAGACCGCAGCTTTAACAACAAACAATAAGACAAAATGGTATTTATAAAAGTAATATAAAATAGCTGAAATATATTGATTTTGTTTTTTCCCTTAAATACGTGGGAAAATGATCCGGGGTATGGGGTTAATATGGAGATTCAAACCGGTCACTAAAATAAGAATCGTTAAATACAGGTGGTCGCATGAGCAATAATATTGATTGTATAGAAAGAACAAAATGCGCATTGCTCTTATCTGAATTTAGAAAAATCATTAAACTGTGTACACACTAAGTATATTTATTTCATGCTTTCCAGTGTTTTACTGTAATATATCAGATGATTATATTCCGATACACCACTAGTGAAATTTATAAAGGATGAAAAGATGTCATCATACATCATGTTAAATGTAACAAAATTAGAGAAATTTAACAGAACTTTATTTCTCAATTGATTGATGATGACGTCACAAAGGAAAATGCGCGACCTTACGCGGCAAAATCGGTAAAACATACTTAAAATCACTTAAAAAGCGTGAAATAAAAAGAAAATTTATTTGTTTTACATATAAGATTGAAATATATATGTTATTTTCGTTATAATTATCACGGATCTTCTTCCCAGAAAAATAATTTATGATTTTCGTGACGATGTTCTCTGTAGAAGTCTCAAATAAAATGCCTGTAAATTTATTTTGTGTGTGTATTTTTATTTTTCTTTCTAAAAGTATTTCACGGGCTTTTTTACAAAACATTTGAACCACCTTTTTCCATTTTTCTAATATGTCATTTACTCAATTTGCTAATAGCTAAACAATCATAATTTATAAAAAGATCACATTAGGTTAGAATAAAAGTGAATAAGTTCAGCATTCCTGAAATATTATAGTATTACATAAATTCTTCATATACTTCACATACATAATTGAAATTAAAGCTGTGTATAGCCGGACTGGTCATTTCATAGTTACTAAATTGAAAAAAAAAACTAGAAAATTGCATGATATATTATTATATGTTAATATAATTGATTTAAGAAAATAGTAATATTTATATATAATCACAGCTTTTGCCTGTATCGGTGGCAGACTATGTTTATCTGAAAACATGATTTTATTGCATTATCTATTTATAAAACTTAATGACAAGGGTTCATTACTGCTGAGTACTTTGTTATTTGAATAACGTTTTCATGTTTCTTCAAAAATTTATATTAAAAAAAATTATCGAGTGTCTGAAATGTTAGTTATGACAGAAACGATTTAATACAGTTTCTGTTTCCTTTGGACCAACATTATATTAAATAAATACTCTTTAGTGACAATTCGCTTCTATTTTAGCGTACATTTTGTATAGATAACGCGGCAAATGACGCATCTAGTTCGGATGAAAATCAAATTATTATGGAACATGATCTAGTCACGTGACGTAAAATGACGTAATTGTAGCGTAATCCGATAACGACATGTTGGTCCATTTATAAATTCAAGTGAGAGATATTATGTTTTGATGACCTATCTAAAAATACGTAAAATATTTTGAGTTTCAGTAAGAATAAAACCACGAGCTTTCTTTTTAAAGGCAAAATCACAATAGTATAGTAAGTTGCAGTTAAACATTTTTTGAAAAAGTTAAACGTGCCTCTAAAATGTAATGCATATTACACGAGCTATAATTATTCAAAGCGATAGAATCTAGATGTATGTTTTAATGGCACTGTTAATATTGATCTATAAAAGGACCTCCACTAAGCCCCAAAAGCCCAAATACAAAAAATGAATTTCGATAATTTTGGGTGTTTTTAAAAGAAATATATGCAAAAGGTTCTTGTGAAAAACACTAAGAATTGAATTTAAGATAGTATTTATGCTATTCTTAACCCGATTCGAGTGAAAAGCGCTGCAACACTTTTCAACGTTTCAATTTTGGGTCATTTTTCACAATTAGAAAAATTAGATTTTGGAAAAACGGAGTGAGTGAATGATGTGAAATTTTGCACACAAGTTATTTGTCTAGACATACATCAAATTGAACATTAATCTTGAAAAATTATTTCAAGTCCCCTCAGGTCAAACAATCCCATTGGAGTCCCGCTTTTTCTCATTAGTTTGTTAATGAGTCCTATTTGTAGAGGCAATGCCGGATAACTCTCCCTGAAAATAATAAAACAAATTGTTGTAAGTAATAATAATAAAATATGTTTCCCTTCAGAATAAAATTTATTAAATACAATTTCCTTCTGATATGATAAATATATACATGGTCAGACACTGTGAATGTTGTAGAAAACTACGTAATTTGTTTACGCCTTGTGTTTGTTATTGACATATTATAAAGTAAGCCATGGTCACAGGAGAACGATAGCATCGGGCAGTAACCCGTGATTTTTTAACTCTTCTATTGTTTTAAGAAGAGTTTGACGTCTCATTAATATATACTGAAGTCATAACTGCGAGATTTATGCTTATAAGACATACTTTGCTTAATAGATTATTATCATTTCCTTGCCATAATTATTATGTCCCTATTTAAATATCTGAAAAAAAAGATCCCACGGACACATTACGATTGCCAAGGTACTATACGGCGAACCAAGTGTGAAAACAAGATATTAAGAGCTTTTGCTATTGTGTGTTCAGTTTGCGCCTGATTCAAATCATTGGATTGATTTTACAAAATCGTATTGAGATATAATAAATATCACATTTTATAAAATGTAACCAATGAATTTCCAGCGTTTGCACCATGCGGTCTCCCAACATAAATCACTATTAGGTCGAATCTAATCAATTTGGACTTGTGTTCATTTTGCAAGTCTAAATATTCCATATTAAATCAATATTTCACTGCATTTAGCCTCATTTTCAGTTTTGCAAAAGTCCGATTTCAAAGAACTATTGTGCTCCTTTATGTCTCATTCTGAGAGTCCACAAAAATTCCAGTAAAATCCTAATTGTATGTAAATTAAACAATATGTCAACAATTAAAAGTTTCGAATTTAACTATATTTCGTACAATACTTATTCTATTGGACTCGTACACAGCTGCAATATGTATATTTCACTCAGCTAGCACGCCGACAAATATAGGTTTGAAAACTGCGGACTTGTCCAAAAGAATTCAATAGGGCCCTCAAAAATGTATAATAACCTTATATTATGCATTGCGCAGATATGCAAAGGACACATTAAATGACAATCATGCACTTGGTAGAAATTGCATCATAAAGCAAACGTCTGAAAGTTTTTTGAGATGAAAGAAAATGGAATGATTCATGTTTCATGGCGTCATGAACAGGGCACCCGTTGTCAAATGCTGATACATGTCAGTATCAAACATAAAGGGACACTTCACCGCATGTAATGATGCATTTTCATTTTCACGATATTGTTCCAATCTGATATAATTATTCTACGACCTTCAGAATACTGATGTTGTCGTGATGTCTTTATTCCTTTGGGATAGCTAATTCTAACGAACAAAAGTTGTTTAAATTGTAAAATTGTTTATAGCTATAAAGGTAGTGATACATAATACATATTAAAAAGGCAGATGTTAATTTGGCTTTATATATTCCCAATTGATTTGAGTTAATTTAATTTATCCTACAAAGCATCCTTTCCGTGTATTTTTGTGTAATTGCAATTTTAAATTACGATTTCTTTACCTAAAAATAAAGAAGTCAGTCAGTTACATCCTTGAAAAGTCGTTATGGTAGCATTTCATATGTTGTAGGACTTTGAGTAAAACAATCAAATACAATATAACAGCATGAGAACCATACCACGTCGTATGAAAAGTTATAATTTTTAGAAACAATTTCGAAATATCAACCTGATCTTTTCACGTTACCAATTAACGTTCGAAACTGGCATTTCTCATTTCTGTACATACGTTTTGATTAAGTTACAGTAACAGAAACAGATGAAAAAATATCCTTATATATTTCCTTGAGATGACGGTAATCTTATCATTAAAGAAAACTGATCAAGTTAGTTAGAAATATTTAAATGACATAATTTCAGTGTTATATGATAACGTCGCATTTTTTCTGTGAGATATTGTTAGATAATCGAATAAACAGGGAAGATAATAATGTATAAAGCTGACTTAATTTGCATAACCCATCTGCTTTCTCTCACGTTCTTCCCCTGTTTGTTTAATTCTGACAGATTCTGTTTTTGTAAAGAAGCATTCTACAGTGTAAAGTTTTATCAGATTAAATCGTACAGCCATGTGAAATATTCAACGCAACAATATTATGACAAATGTTTCTATTTCTAAGTCATCTAATTTTCTAAGAAACATTTTTTACGTTTAAATCTTCAATAATTTTGTAAAGATGTTTTAAAACTTTGAAAGCTGATTGGGCTAGGTAACAAAACATTTTTACATTCGAGTCGTATACTAATGACGTAAGAATAAAATGACATAAGTTTTCTTTTAAGACTAGCACATCTGAGTTTTCTAATCATAGCACAAATGATAAATGTATATTTAGAAGAAAAAAACTGTCAGATTTAAGTGTTAGGTAAGCACTGCTTTAACCCATTACTTCATGAGCATTTTGTGAAAAATGGCTGTTTTCATTGAAAAGTCTCCCGTTACAATTTCAAATTTCTATAATACTATAAAAACTGCTTCAACACTAATCAAACTTGGCACAAATGTTGACTGGACCATTGCCCTTGAAACAACATGCTCAGGCTTAAATTTTCTGTTACCATGGCAACGAGGGGACATCTCAAAATTGCCCAAAATCACTATTTTGCGTTGGTTTTTTCCATCAAAATTGATTTCAAAGTACTGCAACTTCTCAATGGATTGAGATAGAGTCAAATGCTTTTCAGCGTTGGTTACACGTTACCTTATGATCAATCTGGGGTCATTTATAGCCTCTCACAAGTCCAAAATTATCTTGGCGATGAAGGGGACTCCGCCCCCCTTCAAACCCCCCAAACAGAAGGGGGCACATCCCCCTTCTGGCAATCCCCTGATGTATCTTTTAGTTGGGGGGCTGCGCCGAAAAAGTGGTCACTTTTTTAACAACATTTCTCAAACAAAAACAAGTGTTGGGGGCCTAAATAAGGCATGTTTTCACCATTAGAGACAAAAAAAAGGGGGGTGAAAATGGCGTTAAAAGGTGTGTATATCGAGTAATGGGTAAAATAACTTTTTTTCATTTGATTTTTCACGGTTCAGTCTTCAAGCAGTTATGTCATCACCAATCTAACAGGCAATAAACAATTTAAAACTTAGCTTATGTCGAATATTTCAAGCTAATCTTATTTGTGACTAGAACTACACAATTTGTAATGTAGACAAACTCCCTGATGACTGTTAGAACATATTGTTATTTGACTTTTATGACACTATGGTGATTTATGAATTAATCTATGATCCTTTATTTCACAGGGTCTGTCAAGCAAAGACAGTTTAAAAACCTACCCATTATTTATTCTTACCAACTGATCCCCCTGTGCAATTCTTACATCTTACATATATTCTAGATTGATGTGTATATTATAGAACTCACAATAGGGACATAAATTTATTTTGATTGATGTCTATATTGAGCTGCATATCCTTTTAAACAATGATTATTTTATCTGATGAGACCAGTCGTGGAACAACACAACTCTGTTACAAACTGTCATGTTAATGGCAAGACAGATGTATTGAGGGGGTGTATATGTTTTACTAGTCTATAAAGTAGAATCCGATTATTTAGCAACGAAGAGCTATATGAAAAAAAAAAGAAATAAAGAGAAACTTAATTTGCAAAAGGATGGTCCCACAGATGGCAGATATTGTTCTGAAACTATACGCATTGCCATTTCCTTTGTTGCTTAAACTTGAAAAATGGAACAATCTAAAACCTACAACATATTACTAGAATTATTGTGGTATTAAGTTAATACATAATCAACACGTTATACCCTCCATTGTGAAAAAACGGCCACTGAATGGACGGAATTCCTTCATCAATTAAAGGTTTTTTGCGGAAACAGCCGTTTAAAATTTATTTTATAAGGACCCTATTTAAAAAGCCACGGAGGTTCGAGGAATTAGATAATCAAAGTATCCTTGATTACCTGAATCAGGCCTTCAATTATTATCTGCATCAGTCTTAGAGTTTTTATTTCAACCGCCCTTCATTAATTATCTGCATTTATCCTAGATTAATTATCTGCTTTTTAATAATATTATTATCAAGACAGATTTCCGAAACTTTTCTATTTTTACCATATCGAAAAGGTTCCCAAATTAGAAACTTTGTTCGTTGTCGGGTGCAAAGTATTTTGAAACATATCAAGTAGGATTGTATCACATTGTAAGTATGTTGCGTATCTAGAGCTGGGTATAAAACGTGGTCACAACCAAGCAAACTTATGTTGAAATGAACTATACAGATAAGTTACTTTAATGCTGTACAGTTATAATGTTAAGTTATTAATTTACGAAATACATATAAAGCAGTGGTGGTGAACTTTTTCTTATTTTGTTTGTACCGATTAACATTTGAAGGATCTATGAGATTGTTTTTCTTTTTAAAAAACATTGGTTATATCTTAATGTATGTTAACAAATGATAAGAAAATATTGTGCAGGCTAAATAGCATTCTTCCGTACTTTTATGTCAGTTAAGGATTTTGATGTTTTCAACATAGAGGTAAAGTATATCTTGAACTATGTAAGTAAGCTTTAAAAGGTGTGGATATTGATTCTAGTGATCTTTTCTTTATGTGTACTGTTTGAAAATGAACCGCAACAAGACGATGCTTCAACATCATTTAAAGGTAAACCAGTGGCAACAACATTTCAAATGACAAAAATAGCAATGTTTTTTTTTATTTCATGATAGTAAATGAGGAAATAGATTATAATTAGGTTGTAAAATTCATGATAGTGAAATTAATAATTATATAAACAAACGTATGATGGTTAATAGCTAAAACTAATAAAAACACTTATATTGTATATCTACTCTTTATTCCGAAATACATTTTTTTTCAATAAATAATCATTGCTTAATTCTACAATTTGCAGCTTTAACTATGGCAATGCAAGCAAAAAAAGACATGACCAAACCTAAACGATGTTTCAAGTTAGATTTCATGGCCAAACCAACAACACAATGTGTTTTTTCATTTTCTTTCTTCCTGTCGTATGACGATCAAAAATGCCCCTTTGCATACTGTCAGATGGTATTTCATCAAAGGGTTGGGAAAATAGTAGAATACTTTCCAACAAAAAATAGCAGAAAGGTAGCATATCCAAAAAAGAAAACATAGCTTCCTCGGTCATTAATTGCATATTATATGTAAGGTGTTGTATAACAGCATCTTTTATAAAAGCAAGTGATATTAACAAAGATAGAAAACATCGCTTCTGTATTCCATAAAATGCATCATATATATTAGATGTAACATCATCATTACGGTCCTTATTCACCGATTTTTTCTTTGCTGATCAAAAGCTACCTCAAATATGTCAAAACACAACAGGACAAATATGAATTTCCATCAATATTTTTCTCCAATGTTCATAGTTAAATATGATAAAACAATCCTCCGTGGATATAGTCCTCGATTCATGTTATGCTAAATGGAACGTCGTTCAATATTTTTGCCGCACTTTCTAATCCTAAGGGTTAGTTGAATCCAACCCACACAGTTATGAAAAAAAAAATTTGCTAGATGATAGTTGATACAAAAGAAAAAGAAAGATGTTGTAAAATTGTCTTTAAATGAACTATTTCACATGCATACATTTGATAAATGCTTTGTATTCCTTTTCATTCTATAATAATTGCAATTCAACGACCCATGGTATTCAGTGAGGAGTAAACATTTTAAATCTTGAAGTTTTTAGGTGTCCCGTTTTGCCATCGCAAAACAGACATATCTCGAAACAACGAAAACACGAAATTACGATGGTGAAAAGTCTCGACGGTGAAATGTCAAATGAACGATTTTGAAAAGTCGAAAGTACAATGGAGAAGTCAAATCTTTATGTTTTTTAATGTCAAAAAGTATGAATATGGGGGAAAATGATGTATTGTTTTAATTTTCCTAAATGTTGAAGAAAATTTGCAGTCAGAAGCATTTAGAGTATGGAAGTTTCTTTGCAATGTAACTAAACTAGTTTATCCTCTAAAATAATCAAATCAACGGAAAAGAAAATAGAACAAATAATTTTCTTTGCATCTATGTAATGTCTGTTCTTCGTTGTGCCTGTTTTCTATTTAAGAGTTGCTTTTAAAGACACATTATGCCTCAGAAACGAATACATTTCAACTACGTTAGTAAAGTCAAACACAACTTTTATAACGTTACTATAATGGTTTTAGAGAATATAACAATATATGTAGATGCCATAAATGTGATATTATTTGTCATAAAAGTTTAGCGCATGTACGAAATCATTACTGAATGAATAAAAATCTACTTAAAATAGCAGGGTAATATTTTGTTCCGGAACATTTTATTCTGTTTACTTACAATATTCATGTGTGTTGAATAACAGAGATATTCTATGTTACATCTCTTTCTAAAAAAACGAGTTAAAGATTGAAGAACAATATACTAAAATATATATCGTAGATTTATAGTATATAAAATATACCATAGATACAGCTTTATATCCTTTAAACTATAAATTATAAGAACTGATTCTGTCTAGTTTTACGGTTCTGTATAATTTTACCGACAAAGAAACCTCATTTTCATAAAATGATTGCTTTTGATACTCATAACAGAGACTTTGCAGGACATTTGATTCATTTTTAGCTGTAACGTACTGGTATATTAGCTAAACATTAATTTGAATATTTGTGTATGCAGAAGTTCAGTTCATGTGCTTTCAAATGTTTTAAAGTGAGGACAGCAGAATGTTACTCCATTATGATGCGCTCCTTTATGACGTATACTTTCATCTTTTACTAGTTTTATAATTAATTGTTTTCGTCTTTTTCACTTTCTCAAAATATAGATAGATAAATACAGAATCCCTAAAGAAAGCCCAACACGGCAAAATTTAAAATGTTGCAGGCTCGGTTTGATTGAGTTTGTTCATGGACGGTACTGGAAAGTGCAAGTTACTGTCCACGCCCCCTAGCACCGGCTTAAGCGGAATTCAACATTTAAACACTAATCTATCTACAGCTTAACTGCTTCAAAATTGGCCAACCTTTGGTTATCAACAGAATCAATGTTTCTCAAATTAAGTTATAAAACTGAATTGAACTTTTCTAGAGAAACACTTTTCGGAAATAACCAAAATTTTTGCCACGGAAGGAGTGTTGCTTTGCAGAGATTATACTGTATTTTGTTTGACAACAAAACAATGTTTTCAAAATTAGATTCTGTTAAGACAGTCGTACATTTTAATACAGTTATCAATAAAAATTTAGAATAGTGAAATACTGAATCCCTAAGAAAGCCCAACACGACAAAATTGAAATGTTGCAGGCTTGGTTTGATTGAGCCTGTTCATGGACGGTACTGGAAAGTGCAAGTTACTGTCCACGCCCCCTAGCACCGGCTTATGCGGAATTCAACATTTAAACACAAAAATGGTGAAATCTTTAGAAATATCCGCAGATGTGTTCATACGGCGGTTATCATGGAACCTTTAATGTGACACAGTAGTGCCATTCCATGAAAAACGGCGTATGGTCCCCAAGTAAAAGAAGAAGATTTATACATAAATGAAGGAGACATTTTTGTCAGTATGGATTTTCTATTTTTTAAAAGAAGCAAAGGATGAAATTGGATATGAAATCTTAAATATTATCTCATTTAATTCCGGATCGGTTTTAACATTACTTTGATGTGATTTAAAACTGCATTTAGTGACTACCTATTCAGTTTTCAGATTTGGTTCAAAGAAAATTTATCACGTGACTTCAACGTGCTTGTTTGTGTTGATACTTTTAGTCATTTTATCTTCCTTCACGTCAGCCGCCCGGTTAGCTCAATAGGTAAAGCGTTGTACATTGGACCGGTTCGATTGATCATGAAATCCTTTATACGGTCATTCGCACTGTACTTCTGCTCTGGCATGTACAAAGGTTCCCAGTTCATTGCGAAAGTGAAGGCAACTAGTACTAGTAAACTGCTTGACAGCCTGCCCAGGAACGATGCGGTGACTGAATTGTGCTCTGGTAAATTCAATGTGGCTCCCTGGCGTGATCCGGATGGTATACTACCAAGACCACCATCACGACAGTATATTTTACAGTTGTAAAACTGTTTTACAGTAAATGTCAATGTGACAGAAGAGTAGTTTAAGCTTTTATACATGTATTGTGCTACAATAGCAAACACACTTTGTTTTGAGGTCCTTGTTTAATTCTACGATAAGTGTAATGACATAATAATAGTGATATATGACTTTATTTATTACCAATGTAATTATAATGTCTGTAAACAATATATTTTTTTAAACCAATTACAAGCGCATTTTTACATCATCATCTATTTCATCTGTGCAATTCCTATTTTAGTGTCTAACCATTCTTGTCAATTCATCAAGGAAAACCACTAGAGAAAATATTATTGTTTCTGCCGTGTTGGGCTTTCATTATTTTCTCTATTTTCTGGTATATTCACATTTTGCCTTGCTGATTGTTGTTTTGGCTTATACTTTAACGTGTTCTGAGATCACAATTTACCTTGAGAAAAGAGTGACATTTTTCAAACAATGACATAAAATAATGCTTATATGGTAGGTGAATAGATATATTTATATTATTTATTATCCTAGTGTCAATAAGACAAGGGTTAATGACGTACTCAAAAATTCACTTCTTTATAACGATACATGATGAATCACTAATTTGTCATACAAAATCAGATGTGATTTTGATCTAAAATAGATAAATACAGAATCCCTAAAGAAAGCCCAACACGGCAAAATTGAAAATGTTGCAGGCTCATTAAACAAATACTATTAAACCAGTATACAGTTTTCAGTCTGTTGTTTGCCTTTGTAACTGAAGCATAATCAGTTAAACTTTGATTTGTAATATTTTCTCAAGATGAAAAAGGTTATCAATGCGGTACGTTAAACGAATAAACACTTTTGATAAATAATTACGTTATTTATCAAAAGAATAACTATCTTAACTACTTTATCCTTTAACCATGGCTAGAATACCTTTCCGGTCTTACCTTTTTGGCATGTTTATAATGCCTGAACTATTTTACTTTCCTTTCACCTTTTACTATAAATCCAACGTGCACTCATTTTCTGCCTTTAACACTCGCGAGAGGGGTTCGCAGGATTCGGAAATAGGAAGATAGATACGAAAGCCCATCTATTCAATGCGCTTTTACATTACAGGAAAATATAAAGAATAACGTTATGTCTACGAACTCAACAGTGAGTGACATGTCAGATATAACTTACTTTCATTTTCATATGTTGCCGTGTTAATTCCTTTATAAGATGATCTATCGTTTGATATCATTTGATATTTATCGTTTGATATTATTTGATATCTTTCATTTGATAGCATGTACAGGTAAATGCAAACTTTGTATCTGATCTGCCCTATTTGAAACTATAAAAATTCGACCAGCAAAATGATAAAGTGGAAGACGCGGGTAAAGCGCCATACGATAAAACATAGATATTTGGGCGAATTAAATAAATCTTTAATACTTTCCGGTAATTACTATTAATGCATGAAGTTGAGGCTTTAAAATACGGGAACATTTTTTGGACAATAAGTATGTAAGATATATATTCGACTTATTTCCGCCGCATTTTAAAGATTAAATCGGAAAATGTTGGTTGAATGGAATTTATTTCAGCCATGACTTGCAATACATCTACACGAATATCGTCAGTTATCTACGAAAAAAAAGATTCGACCTAATCGTCAGATATCTTGAAACCTGAAAATGTTGACCATCCGTTGCCGTAGACTTTTGTCCCGACAGTACTCGTGTGACGGACCCAAACTTCGTCTCCAATGTTGAGTTGAAGGACAACACTATTAGAGCCTTGTTCGTGAGCGTTGTCATGAGAATACATCAAGACTTCTCTCACGCCATTTTTAACTATTTCTGTCTCGAGCACCTCATTGTAGTGGCTCATGATACTAGCGGAAAAGTAGTACGTGGCATTAATTGGTGCAGTGAATACGCCTGTATTAGGAGAGTAATGATGTCCAATGTTTGTCACGATGTAGTCGAAGAGGATTGCTTGGTTATTGCCAAGATTCAGCATATGATTTGACAGTTTAGCAGTGAAGCCAACTTTGAGAGCCCCTTCATACGGGTTTTCGAGTAACACTGAAAAGTTGTAAACACAAATCGATTCTCTATAATTGTTATATATATTTAAATGATTATTTTATTTTGTCTGAAGCAAATCGATTCTCTATCATTGTTGCATTGTTATATAAACTGATTATTAAATTTTGTCTGAATACATACCATCATTAACATTTCACTTCAATGTTAAAATTGATTTAGATTTGAGATTAAAACACCAAAAACATTGGTTTACTTTTTTGTCATTAAATATAGGGGAAATAAATACCAGCGTACATATGCAAGCTGATTCTACAGCTAAGCACTTAATTTTCATACTGTCATAATCTAATCATGAGTATCCTGCTTTTGTAACTTAAATTAGTTATCGTCATGTTTGATTGTCTAAGATGTATTTTGATTAAGTGTAAATAACTAAGCAAAACTCACGCCGTTTGTTGCGAGAACACTCTCGAAGCTGTTCAGAAGTTTCGTCCATTTTTGATTGCAGCTTTCCCTCGAGCTGATGAACCTTTTTTGTCAGCTGCGATATTGCATACTGTTGCGTCTCTAAAGTTTGTAAAATTTTGTGCGTGTCAAGACTTTCAGAACAGCATGACATAGAAATCAAAGCTGAACACACACAAAAGTTTAACGAAATATAAATTATTCCCATTTTTGTGTAAGACTTTATTCTTATATTTTCACTGAAGTCAAAGACTCCAAGTAATCAGGAGCATACAAGATAAGATAAACATGTACTTCAAAAGTGGCCCTATTTCAATGCGAACCTATTTTATTATCTTTTAAGATAAGTTGTTCTAATCCACCAGGGTTCTACCGGGGGTCTGTCGGGGTGTCCTGGCTCTAAAACCCGGAAGACCGGGGCTCTGGTGGGGTTTAACCCGGAAACTTTGCCGGCGTATCTAGGGAAAGATTGGGGGAAACAAAGGTATTTTAAAAAGTAGCTTCACCTTTGGGCTGGGGGACGCATTTCCCGGGGGTTTGTTGGGAATTACCCCTAGTTTCGGCCCGGGCCCCAAAAAAAATAAATTCAACCCCGGGTCGTCCCCGGTCATTCAAATTTAAAGGGCCCCTATTCCATTTGTAGGGGATCCTGACCCCCGTCAGTGATCCCTGTCCCGGGCATGTTTCCCTGGGTTTTATTTTCCCAAAGGGACGTTTTTTTTTTTATATACCTTTAATTTTAAGTATAGCGGAAAAAAAAAGGGGAAAAATTTAAATTTTTTTTTTTTTTTGGACTTTTTTTTTTTTTTTTTTTTTTTTTTTTTTTGATTTTTTTTTTTTTTTTTTTTTTTTTTTTTATTTGAGACTAATAAAAAAACAGTTTTTAAACAAAAGAATTTAGGTAACCCAACATTGAATATTCAGTTAGTTTCAAAAAAACATCTTTAAGGGGTTTTTTTTTTTTTAATCTGTCATTGCTCCTGCTGGTGAGCTCTGTCGGGAGTAATTCAGTGAGACGGCTCATTCCTGACGAAACGTCGCAGCTTTAAAGCGGAACAAATTCTTTTGACAGCGATAAGACAAAATGGCATAGGCGTGGGGTGGTACCTGCGTGCGTATAATTGACCGCACGAAAAAATTTGCGTATAATTGACCGAAAAAATTTGTAAAAAAATGACAGAAGCATAAAAACTGTAAACCTTTATTTAATGACCTTTTCAAAACTAACTCTTTGAAGGATTTTTAAGGCTTTTATTTTACATTATACAGATTAGTATCAAAAGAGACCAAGGCAGACCGAAAGGGACAAAATTGGCGCCAATAAGGGGGCTAAAGTGTAGTGATTTGTAGTGGAAAGGGGGTTTCGAAAAATAAGGAAAAGTGAAAGGGGTGAAAACTCTTAAATGCGGTCAATAGTTTAAATACTACTAGGGACTTTAAAACAGCTTGCACATATATTTATCCGGTGCGGTGCGGCAATACAGTTTAATATTTTGATATTGAAATAGTTAAAAATGGAATTGACTGCTGAGCAAATCGGGCAGATAAATATTATATGATTAACTTAGAAAACTTCCGTGACATAATTCATACGATTGGGATTTGTGAAGAAAACTAGGTGACCTGTTGATGGTTTACATTTGTAATTGACAAATATAAGTAATCCATATATACAAGGGAACGATTTCATCGATAAGTAAGCTTTGTTTTATATTTCCTTCATTCTTCTTAGACGAATTTTCGATGCCATTAATATACTATATACTGAATTCATTACCTCGATGATTTACGCTTAATTAAGATATTTTCACAGAAAAGATTTTTTATAATTTTATCTGGAAATCCTCATAGGTATTGCGCAATTAAATGACCCCATTTCATTACAACCACAAGCATTAATTAATTGACAAATAAGATGATGCAAAATTAATCAAATCATAAAAGACTGAATAGGTAGGATTACAAACACAAATGCATGCTTAAAAATATACATACCCATATAAATCGATGTACAATATGGAAGCATGTATGAATACTAATATAATAACAGCTGAAATATATGATTTTGTTTTTTGCTTAAATAAGTGGGAAAATGATACGGGGTAGGAGGGTAAATAGAGAGATTCAAACCGGTCACTGAAATAAGATTTGTTAAATACAGGTGGTCGCATGAGCAATAATATTGATTGTGTTGAAAAAACAAAATGCCGCATTGCTCTTATCTGAATTAAGAAAAATCATAAAACTGTGTACACACTAAGTATATTTATTCCATGCTTTCCAGTGTTTTATTTAAATATATCAGATGATAATATTCTGATAAACCACTAGTGAAATTAATAAAATATAATTTTTACTGTAGCTGGACTATATCTGAATGCGGATGAAAAGAAAATCATAACTAAATGGAATAAAAGGCAAAAATAAATGCCGTCATATGTACATTTTGCTTCTTTAGGAAAAGAAAGTCGATGTCATCATACATCATGTTAAAATTGTAACAAAATAAGAGAAATTTAACAGAACTTTATTTCTAAATTGATGATGTGACGTCATGATGTGATGACGTCACAAAGGAAAATGCGCGACGTTACGCGGTTAAATCAGTAAAAGATACTTAATTTTTTTTCTTTCTCAAAGTATTTCACGGGTTTTTTTACAAAACATTTGAACCACCTTTTTCCATTTTTCCAATATATCATTTACTCAATTTGCTATTAGATAAACAATCATATAAAAAAGATCAAAATAAAATAATCACATAAGGTTAGGATAAAAATGAATTAGTTCAGCATTCCTGAACTATTATAGTATTACATTAATTATTCATATACTTCACAAATATAATTGAAATTAAAGCTGTGTATAGCCGGACTGGTCATTTCATAGTAACTAGATTGAAAAAAATAGAAAATTGCATAATATATTATTATATGTTAATATAATTGATTTGAGACAATAGTAATATTTATATAAAATCACAGCTTTTGCTTGTATCGGTGGCAAACTATGTTTATCTGAAGACATGTTTTTATCACATTATCAATTTATAAAACTTAATGACAAGGGTTCATTACTGCCGAGCACTTTGTTATTGGAACAACGTTTTCATGTTTCTTCAAAAATTAATATTCAAACAAAATTATCGAGTGTCTGAAATGTTAGTTATGACAGAAACGATTTAATACATTTTCTGTTTCCTTTGGACCAAAATTATATTAAATAGATACTCTTTAGTGACAATTTGCTTCTATTTTAGCGCAAATTTTGCATAGATAACGCGGCAAATGACGAATCTAGTTCGGATGAAAATCAAATTATTATGGAACATGATGTAGTCACGTGACGTAAAATGACGTAATTGTAGCGTAATCCGATAACGACATGTTGGTCCATTTATAAATTCAAATACGAGATAAAGTCGATATTATGTTTTGATGATCTATCTAAAAATATTTAAAATATTTTGAATAAACAAAATTTGTTTCAGTAAGAATAAAACCATGAGCTTTATTTTTAAAGGCAAAATCATAATTATAGTATAGTAAGTTGCAGTTAACATTTTTGAAAAGTTAAACGAGCCTCTAAAATGTAATGCATATGACACCAGCTTTAGTTATTTAAAGAGATAGATGTATGTTTTAATGGCACTTCTAATATTGATCTATAAAAGGAACTCCACTGAGCCCAAAAAGCCCAAATACATAAAATTTGAATTTCGATCATTTTGGATATTTTTAACAGAAATATATGCCAAAGGTTATTGTGAAAAACACTCAGATATGAATTAAAATAGTATTTTATGCTATTCTTACCCCGATTTGAGACTTTTCAATTTTGGGTCATTTTTCACAATTAGAAAAAATAGATTTTGGAACAACAGAGTGAGTGAGTGATTTGTAATTTTACACACAAGTTATTTGTCTAGACCTACATCAAATGTAACATTAATCTTGTAAAATTATTTCCAGTCTGTCACGTCAAAAAGTCAAAATAATTTTTTAAATCGTATTTTTGTGTCATTCTTAACCCGATTTGAGTGAGAAGCGTTGCAACGCTTTTCAATTTTGGGTCATATTTTACAGTTAGAATAATTATTTCCAGTCCCGTCACGTGAAAAAATCCCAGTGGAGTCCCGCTTTTTCTCATAAGTTTGTTAACGAGTCCTATTGGTAAAAGTAATGCAGGGTAATTCTCTCTGAGAATAATAAAACAAATTGTTGTAAGCAATAATAATAAAATATGTTTTCCTTCAGAATGAAATTAATTGAGGACAATTTCCTGACATGATGAATATATACATGGTCAGACACTGTGAATGGTGTAGAAAGCTACATGATTTGTTTACGCCTTGTGCTTGTTACTGACATATTATAAAGTAAGCCATGGTCACGGGAGAACGATAGCATCGGGCAGTAACCCGTGATTTTTAAACTCTTTTATTGTTTAAAGAAGATTTTGACATCTCATTAATACATACTGTTGTCATAAACTACGAGATTTATGCTTGCAAGACATACTTTTGCTTAATAAATTGTTATCATTTCTTTTCCATAATTATTATGTCCCTACTTAAATATCTGGAAAAAATGATCCCTCGGAAGCATTACGATTGACAAGGTACTTTACGGCGAACAATGTGTGAAAACAAGAAACTTAGAGCTTTTGCTATTGTGTGTTCAGTTTGTGCCTGATTCAAATCATTGGATTGATATTACAAAATATAATAAATATCACATCTTATAAAATGTAACCAATGAATTTCCAGCGTTTGTACCATGAGGTCTCCCAAATATAAATCACTTTTAGGTCGAATGTAATCATTTGGACTTGTGTTCATTTTGCAAGTCTAATTATTCCATTTTAAATCAATATTGCACTGCATTAAGCCTCATTTTCAGTTTTGCAAAAGTCCGATATCAAAGCACTATTGTGCTGCTTTATGTCTCATTCTGAGAGTTCACAAAAATTCCAGTAAAATCCTAATTGTATGCAAATTAAACATGTCAACAATTAAAAGTTTCGAAAGTAACAATATTTCGTACAATACTTATTCTATTGGACTCGTACACAGCTGCAAAATGTATATATTACACTCAGCTAGCACGTCGACAAATATAGGTTTGAAAACTGCGGACTTGTCCAAAAGAATTCAATAGGGCCCTCAAAAATGTAAAATAATCTTATATTATGCATTGCCCGGATATGCAAAGGACACATTAAATGACAATCATGCACTTGGTAGAAATTGCGTCATAAAACAAATCATTGAGATAATGACTGTAAGTTGTTATTATGAAAATACTAGAGATGAAAGAAATTGGAATAATTCATGTTTCGTGGCGTCATGAACTGGGCACCCGTTGTCAAATGCTGCCTTAAATATGTCAGTATCAAACATAAGGGACACTTCACCGCGTGTAATGATGCATTTTCATTTTCACGATATTGTTCCAATCTGATATAATTATTCTACGGCCTTCAGAATGCTGATGTTGTCGTGATTTCTTTATTCCTTTGGGATAACTAATTCTAACCAACAAAAGTTGTTTAAATTGTAAAATTGTTTATAGCTATAAAGGTAGTGATACACGATACATATTAAAAAAGCAAGATGTTAATCTGGCTTTATATATTCCAAATTTATTTGAGCTGATTTAATTCATCCTACAAAGCCCCCTTTCCGTTTATAGTTTGCAAATGCAAGTGAAATGTCCGATTTCTTTGCCTAAAAATAAAAAAGTCAGTTATCTTTGAAAAGTCGTTATTAGTAGCATTTCATCTGTTATTGGACTTTGAGTAAACACAATCAAATACAATATATCAGCAAGACATTCATACAGCGTGGTATGAACAGTTATGATTTTTAGAAACAGTTTCGAAATTTTAACCTGATTTTTTCACGTTAACAATTAACGTTCGAAACTGGCAATTCTCATTTCTGTACATAGGTTTTGATTACGTTACAGAAAAAGATATCTTTAAATGTTTCATTGAGATAACGGTAATCTTATTATTAAAAAAAACAACAGATCAAGGATCAAGTAAGAAATATTTAAATGACATCATTTCAGTTTTATATGATAACACCGTATTCCTTCTGTGACATATTGTGAGATAATCGAATAAACAGGGAAGATGAAACTGTATAACGCTGGCTAAATTTGCATAACCTTTCTGCTTTCTCTCACGTTCTTCCCCTGTTTTTTAATTCCGACAGATCCTGTTTTTGTAAAGAAGCATTCTACAGTGTAAAGTTTTATCAGATTAAATCGTAGCCATGTGAAATATTCAACGTTACAATATTATAACAAATGTTACTATTTCCAAGTCATCTAAATTTCTGAGAAAGATTTTCACGTTTAAATCTTCAACAATTTTTGTGAAGATCTTTTAAAACTTTGAAATCTGATTGGGCTAGGTAACAAAGCATGTTTACATTCGACTTGTATAACAATGGTATTAGAATAAAATGACATACGGACTTGTTTTTAGACTAGCACATTTAGTACTTTGTCATGGCAACAACTATTAAAGATATATACAGATAAAAACCCAGAATAAAGTTAAGTGCTATTTTAAATAACTTTTGTTCAAATATTTTTCTCGGTTCATTCTTCAATGAGTTCTGTCATCACCAATCAAACAGGCAATATATATTTTGAAACTTCGCTCATGTTGATAGACGACTATTTTAAGCTAATCTTATTTGTTACTATATCTACAAAATAATTTATATAGACAAAGTCCCAGGTGACTGTCAGAACATATTGTTATTTGACTTTTATGACATTATAGTGATTTATGATATAATATGATCCTTTATTTCATAGGGGTTGTCAACTAAAGACCTACACATTATTTATACTTACCAACTTTTCCCCCTGTGCAATTCTTACATCTTACATACGTTGTTGATTTATATGTTTATCATAGAACTCGCAATGGGGACATAAATTTTCATTGGTGTCTATATTTAGCTGCATATCCTTTTAAACAACGATTATTTTGTCTGATGAGACCAGTCATGGAACAACTCAACTCTGTTACAAACTGTCATGTTAATGGCAAGGCAGATGTATTGAGGGAGTGTATGTTTTACTAGTCTATTAAGTAGAATCTGATTATTTAGCAACGAAGAGCTATATGAAAAAAAAGAAATAAAGAGAAATTTAATTTGCAAAAGGATGGTCTCACATGTGGCAGTTAATATTTAAACAATGAATTACAGTTGTTGTTCTGAAACTACATGCATTGTCATTTCTTCTGTTGCTAAAACTTGCAAATGAACGAATCTAAGACTTGCAACATATAACTAATTATTTTTAGTATAAAGTTAAAACATTATTGATATATTATATTCTCTAATAAGAAAAAGGCCTCTGAATGGACGGTATTTCTTTATAGCTCGCATCTGTTAAAGGTTTGGTGAAACAACCGGTTACAGCTTTTTTTGTAAATACCCTATTTGAAAATAGCCAAGGAGGTTGAAGGGATTAAAATATGATAAACAAGATCAACAAGGAAAGGCGGCGTTCAATGAACTTAACACCCACACGAACCAGCAACAAGAAGAAGGACCCAAACAAAAACAAGGCAGGACGCAAGGCAGAGCACGGGCAGGCTAATCATTTAAAGGACACTTAAAAAGAAATAATAGAACCGACAAGGAATTTAAAGAAAACAAATAGTTGATTGATCAATAGGCATATAAAGAAAAGGGCACAGGGGAAGGGCATACGAAATTCGGGGAAGGGAGGGCACAGTTAAAATAATAAAACTAGGGGCAAAAGAGAAGATACCTACCGTAGACGATAAAACAAGGGATAAAAACAAAAGTGTCACTAAAACAGTATGAAACAACAAAGAGATACATCTTAGATGACAATACAGATGAGGGCATAGAACATTATCCTTGATTAATCACCTGATTCAAGCCTAATTATCTGTGTCAGTACTATATTTATTATTCCCCCGTCCTTGATTTATTATTTGTTCAGTCTTTTATTTATATTCTCCTCTGTCCTTGATTTATTATCTCCACCGTCTTTGATTTATCATTCCCTCCGTACTTGTTTATTTCCTCCATCAAGGACCTGATATCAAAAATAATTTTCAGGCAAGTGTTATCGGGCAGTTACCATAGCAGTTGCATGATAAAAAGCAGTGGTGAACTTTTCTTTATTTGGTTTGTACTGATTAGCATTTGAAGGATCTCTGAGATTGTTCTTACTTATTAGATAACATTGGCCATATGTTAATGTATGATTACAAATGATAAGAAAATATTGTGCAGTTTGTATAGTATTCTTCCGTACTTTGTGCCAGTTAAGAATTTGGGATTTTTTAACAGAGAGATAAAGTATAACTGGAACTATGCGAGTAAACTTAAAAAGGTGTGTAATATTAATTCTAGTGATACTTTCTTCAATTTTATGGGTACTTTTTGAAAATGAACCGCAACTAGACGATGATTCAACATCAATTAAAGGTAAACCAGTGGCAAGCACATTTCAAATGACAAATAATAGCAATGTTTTTTATTCATGTTAGTTAATGGGTAAATAAATTTTAACTATCTTGTAAAATTCACGATAGTGGAATTAACATTTTTTATCATATTTGGAGTATTTAAGACTTGAATAACTATAATGTTCCAAGTCAATTTTACTTTATTGTACAGACATGAGAAAAGGTGTTTCAAAATTCATCTTACGGAATAGCGACAAGAATCCTGAAATGTCCCAGGTATATTTTATTACCATTTAAGAACACTGTTAAAATTTTAAAAAAATCTCTAGAAATGACATGCTTTATAAACTTTAAATGAGTTTAGAAAAGTTGACAATAAGTCATTAAAAAGCCACAGTTTTCAACAATTGTTAAATGTATAGACAAAACATGCATGCCACACTGTCTTGGGACGCTATGTCGCTTTAAAGACAGATGGTAATGCTTCAGAAAAGCCACGCTGATTGTCGTGATTTGTATATTGACAACTGTTTTGTGATATAAATCTTTTCGATTTTTTCAACACTCTTTAAGTAAACTTGTTTGTTTTTGTTTGGTTGTTTAGGTTTTTCCTCTATTTCAGGTAAAAATTCCAATAGAAAAGTCACCGCCAGTGCTTCTGGCTGGAAGGATGAGTGTTAAATGCCAAGATTACCTGCCAACTTTACGAAAGAGGACTCAGAACATTCCAATAACAACAAACGCCCACTACAATCTTTTCTACTGTCCTATGTGTAAACTAGCATCCACATATTGGACCAGGTTTTTTAAGATGTTAGACATGTATAATGATACGAGTATTCTCTCACCGTACGATATCCCTATAAGTATTGCTAAACCAACTGGAGAAAGATTACAAATTACTGTAGGTACGTCAGGGACGCCATATGACAATTACTTTAAATTCATGTTTGTACGCGATCCATATGCAAGAATTTTGTCAGCTTACGTCGATAAAATATTTGCTCCAAATCCAATATATTGGGAAATTTGGAGTAAACTTCTTCGTAAGCTAAAAATAGATTCAAGACATACAAAGACAAAATGCAGGTCCCATTTTACATTCGACGAATATATTCAGTCTATCATTTTTAATAATAAATTGCATGCAAACTTTGGAACTACCGACTGTCATGAAGCTAGTTACGTGAAAACTTGCCATCCATGTGAACTTAAGATGAACTTTGTTGGTAAATTGGAGCAGTTTGCCACTGATTCGTATTTCTTATACGAAAAACTAAACTTAAGTAGAGCAATAGAAACAATTACCAAGCAAGGGAAACAGTTAGCTGATGAAGATGCACTACAAGACACAGTTACTTCCCCTTTTGAATGGAAAGATACAATTAAGAGTTGTATACCTTGGCTTGAAGCTCTCAAAAGAATATGGAGAAAATTACAAGTTCGAGGCGTTATAGGAAAGGAAGAGTTACCTTTAACAGCAGAACTAGCTGAAAATATAAGTGTACAAGAGTTCATTAACCTTGTACTGACAACGAAAGAGAAAACGCCATATAGTGAGAGAAAGAAACAGAGGACCGAGGCTCTAATTGAAATATATAGTAGTGTTAAACCGGAGTTATTAGAACAACTTAAACATATCTATAAACATGATTTTGATTTCTTTGAGTATGATAATAATCCAAGCACTATTTTTAATGTTAGTATAAAAGATATTCAGTATTACGGGTATCTAGATACATAAAAGTAAATAAAAGCAGAAATTGTTTCTAATTATTTATTCTTAGGTAGTGTTTTGCCTGCCCGTACTCTGACTTATGCCCTTCCCTGTTTTTGTTTGGGGTCCTCCTGGGCTCCTTGCCTCTGGCTCTTGTTACTGGGTCGGGCGGGGGCTGCCTTCATTGAACCCCGCCTTTCCTTGATGATCTTGTTTATCATATATTATATTCTATATCTAAACAAAACTGCATATAGTTAACATTGTTTGACAATGTTCACAGCTCAAGACAAAAATATACAATGTAATTTATTTGTCAACGCTTCGAATAAAAGACTTACTGCAATTCAGACTTGGAAGTTGTCTTTTAATTAGAAATGCACCGACTTAATTTTAAATTTCCTTAAAGAATAGAAGTGTCATGTTAAATACACGCTTTCTTTATCATAAATCATGGCTATAACTTAGATTCCATGGCCAAACCAGAAACACAATATGTGTTTTATTCTTTTATTCTTCCTTGCTGTCTGATGACGATCTAAAATGCCCCGTTCTTGCTGTTAGATGGTCTCAAATCAAAAGGTTGGGGGAAAAGAAGGAATTCTTGCCAACAAATATTATAGCATATAGGTAGGAAAAGTTATTCAAAAAGAAAACAATAGCTTACTTGTGTCATTTATTGCATATTATATGTAAAGTGTTGTATGTACATGATATAACAGCATCATTTATAAAAGCGAGTGATATTAACATAGTTAGAAAACATAGCTTCGGTATTCCATTAAATGTAACATATCTATTAGGTGTTACAGCATCATTTGACAGTATCATTAATAATCTGGTGGCATTAACAAGGATCACTGTCCTCATTCACATATTTTTGATGATCAAAAGCTACCTCAAATATGTCAAAATACAACACGGCAAGTATGAATTACCATCAATATTTTTCTCTAATATTCACCGTTGAAGGTGATAAAACAATCCTCCGTGGATATTGTCCCTACTTCATTTTATGCTAAATAGACACGTCGTTCAATGTTTTTGCCGCATCTTCTAATCCTAAGGGAATCCAACCCAAACTATCATTGATAAATTACAATGTTTGCTTGATAACAGTTGATACAAAGAAAGATGTTTCCGTGCCTGTTTTCTATCTAAGACTTGCTCTAAGAGTTGCTTTTAAAGACGCATTATGCTTCAGAAACGAATAAAATTCTACTTCTTTAGTAAAGGCAAACATGAGTTTTTATAACATTATTATAATGGTTTTTGAGCATATCATATTACAATATATATAGATGCATGTAACCTGAAAAAGTAGCCATAAATTTGAAATTAGTTTAGTATAGCGCATGTAGGAAATCATTAGTCTGAACGAATAAAAAAACCTACTTAAAATAGCAGGATAATATTTTGTTACGGAACATTTTATTCTGTTTACGCACAACATTCATGTGTGTTGAATAACAGAGATATTCTATGTTACATCTCTTTCTAGAAACGAGTTAAAGATTGTAGAACAATATATTAAAATATATATCGTAGATTAAAAGTATATAAAATGTATCATAAGATACAGCTTTATACCCTTTAAACTATAAATTATAAGAATTGATTCTGTCTAGTTTTACGGTTGTGTATAATTTTACCGACAAAGAAACCTCATTTTCATAAAATGATTGCCTTTGATACTCATAACGGGGATTTTGCAGGACATTTAATTCATTTTAAACTGTAACGTACTGGTATATTAACGGAAAATTAATTTGAATATGTGTAATCAGAAGTTCAGTTCATTTGCTTTCAAATGTTTAAAGAGAGGACAGCAGAATTTTGCTCCATTATAATGCGCTCCTTTATGATGTATACATTCATCTTTTACTAGTTTTTTAAATTATTGATTTCGTTTTCGTCTTTTTCACTTTCTCAAATCTATCTACAGCTTAACCTCTACAAAATGGTCAACCTTTGGTTATTAACAGAATCAAAGTTTCTCAAAGTAGGGTATAATACTGAATTGAACCTTTCTAGAGAAACACCTTTCGGAAATAACCAAAATTTTCGCCACGGAAGAGATTATACTGTATTTTGTTTGAAAACATAACAATGTCTTTAAAATTAGAATCTGTTAAGACAGTCATACATTTTAATACAGATATCAATAACAATTTAGAAGATTTGAACATGAATGCTGGAGACAGTTTTGTCAGTATGCATTTTCCATCTTTAAGTGAAGCAAAGGATGAAATTGGGTATGAAATATACAATATTATCTCATTTAATTCCGGATCGGTTATAACATTATTGTGATGTGATGTGAAACGACCCATTCAGTTTCCATATTTAGCCAAAGGAAAATTAATTACGCTTACCCAGGAACGACGCGATGGCTGAACTGTGCTCTGGTGTATTCAATGTGGTCCCCTGTCGTCATTCGGATGGTAAACTACCAACTACGTCAGTTGTACAGTTGTTAAATTGTTTTACAGTAAATGTCAATGTGACAGAAAAGTAACTTAACCTCATATATATATTTTGCTACAATAGCAAAAACACTTTGTTTTGAGGTCCCTGATGAATTATACGATAAGAGTAATGACATAATAATCGTGATATATGACTTTATTTATTAGCCATGTAATTATGTCTGTAAACAATATACTTTTTAAACCATTTACAAGCGTGATTTTCTACATCATCATCTATTTCATCTTTGCAATTCCTACTTTAGTGTCTAAGCATTCTTGTCAATACATCAAGGAAAACCACAAGAGGAAACATAATTGTTTCTGGTATATTCACGTTATGCTCGCTGGCTATTAATTTAACGTGCTCTGGGACCAAACTTCACTTTAAACACATATTTTTTATCATTTTACCTTGAACTTTTCACCATCGTATTTTCGTTTTTTCGCTGTTTCGAGTGATGTATGTATCACGATGGCCCTAACTGGATGTCGTACTTATGACATTTTCGAACAAATATGTGAATCATATAATATGTGCATTGATATATTTATAATATTTATTATCCTGGTGTCAATAAGACAAGAGTTAATGACGTACTTAAGAATTAACTTTTTATAACGGTGTATGATGAATCATTACTTTTGTCATACAAAATGTGATGAGATATTTAACCTCAGAACAAAGTACAAAGGAATGGATGTCAGGTCAACTTGTTCCGATGTCAACTCGTTACCAGTTTGGTCAACTTGTCCCTTTTTTATTTTTGTCTTTGTACGCATGTATCATATGTTATATATTGTCATATAGTATTTAAAGTTGTAATCATTGGCCTTCGGGATCATTGATTCCAACACATTTTAGTGTTTAAAATTGAGTACCGTTCAGGCCGGTGCTAGGGACTTTTTCATTTTCCCTCATGTACAGACTCAATCAAAGCGAGTCTGCAATTTTCATGTAATTTTGTTGTGATTAATTCTTCACAGGGATCACACTTTTTCCAGATTTTTTGACGTAATAGTATGAGTATTATAATATGATAGATATTATAAACGGGTATCATCTTAACGACATCATTGAAATAGGAAATAGTCTGGTTATTGTTAACAAGAGATTAGGTACCCGGCAAAATAAGAGGTTTCTAAACATTCTGTAATGGTACAAAATTATTATCGGCAAATTAAAATGGATAAAATAACAACACATATTATCATTTCAGTTTTAATAACACATTGTTTGGTACTTTTAACAATAACAACATCATTTTATTTACACGTAAATTATGCATACCAGTCGAAATCAGCATTTTAACAACAACTCGCATCAAATTTCTTCCATACATATGTTTTATTTACGCATTGCATAAACCAGGCATGTCTGAATGAATTGTGGTAAAATATTTGCATACCAAGAATGAGATATTGTTATTCCGTATGCAATATTTATCCTTGAATGTTTTACTTATCATATGTCAGAATAAATGTTCAATATCAGACTATTGCTTTTAGTACAAAGGAAATGAAAGGACATTCATTTCTTCTTTGCAATGTACGACGTCAATATCTAGCTTGGAATATGAATTAGGAAAGGCATATACAGTTTATCTTAAAATATTCCTTTGTAAAATTGAAGATTTTACAAAATGGCAATCTCTCTTTCATTATTTTCTACTTTAAAATGGTGATGCGTCTTTAAACAAGAGCAGGGTAGCACTTAGATTTTGTTAAGACGAAAGAAAACAAATAATAAACGTTTTGACATATGTAACTATATGCAATATGTTAGTTTATACCGAATTTATTTTAATTTCATTGCGTAGGGGACTATAAGCTTTAAGACACTCTTTCGGATCCTTTATTGGAACCAACTAGTACTACACAATGACTCTCAAGGAAACAATGGCTTGTCCTTTACAGGGTTTGGGGCAAGCCGTTGCTTCCGATCAAGCAGGTGTTGTTTCCTATTGGTACATTGTTACAATAATATCCCAAAATGTTCGGAAATAATTCATATTACTTTCTCTATGCATAGTTTGTACGAATATACAGACAAAATCTTTTTATAGTAATTCTAGTGTTATAATGTATGTAACATAAAAAATACTGATCTTTGTGCTATAGATAAGTAAGATTCTATGTTAAAGTGACATTATACTCATTTGTTATTATTGTCCTATTGAGCTGAATGCTCTATATTTGCTATATGTTTCAATAGATTGGTAGTAAAAATATTGATTGACAAACAGTAGATGTTATAAAAGATATATTTGCCTAAAATATATAAAAAGACTGCCACACTCTTTTCTTAAATTGAACGTAACAGATAAATTCGGATTGATATTTACAGAAATGTCCTTGGATCACGCTAGTTATATATCAATGTTGAAAAGTAAATTATAAAATTGAAATGAATTACGGCAAAATGTAAACCTATTTTGACTTTCACTTTTTCGCTTACTATACCTGGATGGGAATAATATCACTATGTAAATCATAATCTTCATCACAATCTATGTCAAACATCATCATTAAAGAATGCGCGAATAAACCTTATCAATGACACATTAACTCGTGCAATAAATACTATACATATATAAAACTTTCATCTGTACATAACAAGATATAAACTAACAAATATAAATACTTTGATATCTTATTTTTCACGTGCTTTAGCGTCACGAACACGTGCAGTCTTTTTGTATAAATCTATATACTGTACATATAACTTTGAAGAATCAGAAACGAGAATGCATTTCTTGCAAGTTCAGTATGCAACCTATGGCACCAGAAAACCAGGTGATATTAGGTCATTCTTTGCAGCCATCATCACTCGGATCTTGGGCAGGTTGGGTCAACAAAGTCTCCAAAAACATTCAGTTCAAATAGACAGGATAATGCTATGACGATAACGTATGCAAACATGCATAGACAACCAAAGGGTTTGTTCAATTTCCATTTAGCCAAGTTGATAGCTACGAGCATAAACACAACTGTTGATAAAAGAATAAGTGCTGAATAGGCAATGCCTCCACTGCTTATTTTCAGAGGAGCGCCATTTTCCACGATAGCCGTGTTTAATAGCCATGGTAACCCGAGACAAATTAATATGTCGAAAACATTGCTTCCTATTGAATTCGAAACTGCCATATCCCCATAACCTATAACAAAAATGATATTCATCTTTATAAACAAATATATCTTATTTTTAAGCAGTAAGTTATTTTCATATGCTCTGCGAAAAGGAAATGTAATTTGCTTGCGGTTTTCTTTCTTTGGAAGACTTAGTAAATCGTTAAAGTTAATTGGTGTACAATGGGCATTTTTTCCATAAGTATTTCAAATATTGATAAATAGAAATGTATTTTTTGATAGTCTTATATAATATTCCTTGAAATAAGATATTGATAAATTCTAACTGATTCAGTATGAACATTTACATGGTAAAAATATTTTGTTCTAGATTACTGTATTATCTGCTATATAAATATATGTATTATACGTGTATATGTATTTGTCATCGGATTATGTATCTCTCACTTGCCAACAACATCAATGATATATATTACAATTCTTTCATGGTCCGTTGTTTTGTCTGATACTACGTACTATCAAGGTAATTATATTTTGTATTACAGACCTTCCAAATAGCCCAATTCATTTTAACCATCTTAAAGAAGACGAACCGTAATAAGATTTGTTAACTAAGTGACATGGGCATTGCAACACAAATAGTAAATGAGTATGAAACTATATAATCTTTGAATTTAGAAATGTAAATGAAGTCGCCAGTGTAAAATATGTTATTAAAAGTCTTTGATCACAAAAAAATAATTATTCGGAACATGGCTATGACTTTCTAAATACTGTTCCGGAGCTCAACTGACTACGCTGCTGGTCGCCAACACATTTCCTTTCATATCACCTATCAGCTTTCTATCTTTTCATATACACAGATAAACCACAGAATTGACTTTACATTGATAAAATAGAGAAAATAAGAATCCCTAGAGAAAGTACAAAACTGCAAGATTGAAAATGTTGCAGGCTCGGTTTGATTGAGCTTGTTCATTTATGGTACTGTTTGGCTTAACATTGGCATCTTAGAACATAAAAATATACTGCTGTCAATTTATATTAAAGGGTACTCAGTAGACTTTTTTTAAATACAAATCAGCGTAAAATAGTTTTGTGTGGATACAGTATCTATTACGCCAATTTTGGACCTACCATCTCTCGCTACAAAGACGCTACTAAGGCAGTCTGGTACCGATGTTCCTGCCGCTAGAATAGTCAGTCCCATTACGGTATCTGGTATTTCAAGAACATCTCCTGCAATGTCAACAAGTTCAATGAATTTTGCAAATTAGTTTAAAAAACACTTTAAAGTTAAGAAAAATTAAAATCCAATTACGAACGTTGCTATACCAATTCATCTAGGAAAGCCCATGTCTAATAATCTAAATGACTGTTTAGAAAACCATTTCGTAAGAAATTAACTTCTAAACGCGAAACTACACACATGATGGTAGTGACTTTAAAATTAAAGTCTTGCCTAATATGCGGTTTTAAACTAATAAGTCTTAAGAAAATGTGTAAGATGGTGTAAAGACGTTCTACAGTTTTAAAATTAAATTAGGGGAGAAGAACTGTTCTCTGTCTTAATAACAAGCGTTACTGTTATGTCTCAGTACCAATTGGGTTAATGAGATTGTTCGCCTGACCCTTTACGTGCTGAATTTAGAATTGTTTAATGAATGTGTTCAATTTAAAATTGGAATAGATCATTCAAGGTTTAAGTAATAAATGACCTTGCAACAGTAAAGAGCCTGGTCAGACTGCATCGATGTGCCAGGAGATCTGGCTTCACACTGGTAGCAACGGTTAAAGGTCGATTGTGGCCAAGAAATGCTTTTATTTTCATTCTCAAATTGAAGCTTTCTTTGGTGTCTTGTTAAAATTTCAAAAAAGATACTATTTTTTTTGCTATTAGTACAATTCTAGTGATATACATTTGTAGTATTTTGTATGGAAGTCAAAATACTACTTTGATTACATTTTGTTACCTTTATGACAAAGGTAGTCTTACTGTAATGCTTTCCCGCCAATATAATTGTAAGATCGTCCAATATCGTGAAAAATCGGTTATTTCCGGAATGTTGTTTTTAACAATGTTCGGTTTTCAATAAATTTAACCTGTTATAACCGGATTTTATTTCATATCAATAAATGGTGAGTGAAAGCATATAATCTAATACCTAATGTTTTGAAAAAATACGTTCCGGAAATAACAGATTTGTTACGATATTGGCCGATGTAATACTTTTTTGGCGGAAAGCATTACAGTAAGACTACCTAAAATACCCGCCTTACCTATGATTGTCACCATCCATACCATTAAGTAGGAGCATGCCGCTATCCAGGCAATGGAAAGGGCAAATGTCAGCATGTACAACCGACGCCAAATGCCGTGGCGCCGGCAGTCGGGAATAGTTACAAACATGAGACATTTCATTGGTAACATTACTGCCCAATATATTTTACCGACCGGGTGATCTGGAATATCCCACGGAGAGTCAATGGTTTTATCTGTAAATAAGAAAAGAAAAACAAAGGATAACAAAACAACAACAACAACAACAACAACAAAAAGCTTAAAAAGCTCCCAGACTTTTGTGTAAAAACGTTAGTGTTATCATATAAAACTTGCTATATTTTTATAATAAAACTTTGTTTTAAGTCTTTATACTTCAGTTTAATTATTCTTTTTTATTGCGATTTAAATAATAATTCAATATAACTAACTGCCGTGATCCGGAGTGAAAACTTCCAACATTACCACATTTTTAATAATAGCTAAATGTGTATGCATATATAAAACGACTGGAATATTGTGTGTATTTATTTTGATAATTTTTGACACATCGCCTACCATCAACATGTACATGCGGATTGCCCTCGGACTCCTCCGTCGTGAAGGTTGTTTCTTTGTCATCTGATACCGTATCAGCAGCAATGTTCGTTTTCTCTTCTGTGTAATTTCCACTTTGAGAATTTTCTTTCATTGGAATAAAAACATATACATAGCTCAAATCATAATTTGAAAAATAATAAATGACAATGTACATGTTGCCTTTTTTAAATATTAAAATGTCTACCAGAATGTTCAATTATACTCTTGATATATTACAGTATTTGTAATTGTTTCATGAACTTGCTAAAAATTAAATTTTACTGAATAATACCAAAACAGCTACACTAGAGCTGTTCATATCGGGCTATATAATGATGTTGATGATGATGATGATGATGTTGATGATGATGATAATGATGATGATGACGATGACGACGGCGACGATGATGTTAATGATGAGAAAGTTCATGTTGCTGATCATTCTTTTGATGGCAAGACAAATCACGCCTTACAATAGTACAGTATTTTGTGTTAGATATGGTAACAAAATAAAATAAAATTTCATTTGAAACTTTTATACTGAACACAAAATTTGTGTAAAATAGTGAAGTTCGAGATATTCGTACAAAATCCCTAAAGTAACGTCCAAAACGGCTAAATTGAAAATGTGTCATGCTCGGTTTGATTCAGCCTGTTCAAAGAAGAAACTGGAAAGTGCAAGCTACCGTCCATGCCACAATCTTTATATTTTTTGTATAAGTGTGGTAATTCAAAATATATTTACATGAAATATATGCAGTTACAAAGGAAAAAAATACTTGAAACTTTTTTATTGAAAAAAAATCTGTGCCAAGGAAATAGCAAAAATCAAAATCCCTCAAAACGGCAACACCTAATGTGTTTAAGCCGGTACATGAACATAACTGGAAAATGCAAGCTACCGTCTATGCCCCCTAGCACCGGCTTAAGCAAAGATTTTCATTTAAACATGATAAAGTGAAATTTTGTATTTGAAACATCCGCAGATGTCAACTTAAGCACATAACTTTAATATTAATATTAATATGGAACTTTACATATTTAAAAAATATGAAAAAAGTTAACGATTTTAAGGTAACTTATTATTACGTATTGTACTGATAAAATAGATAATAAGATTTAATTTAACTCAGAGTACATACATGTACTTGGTAGAGAAATTTAGTTAAAAAAACACTCACTTATCAAGATAACAATAGTATACATATCAACAATATAGATACATGATATATTATATCAATAATAAAATCTTAAAATAGAAAAAGATAGTTTTAAAGGTGACATTCCAAAAAGATAATTCAATTATCATTATCAATGACGTCAAAGCATTGTTTATCACACCGCCTATTTACTGACTGATATACATATTACTTTCGAAACCTTACACAAAGCAATTTTCAGAATTACATTTCATTTAATTAAGATCAAACTATTGGTAGAAAATACATGTATTACACTGTGCATATATCCCGGACCTGCCTTATTCTAATTATCAGATAGGTGGATACAAGAAGAATTGCACCTAAATATATTTGTAAACAAAAGAGCACATGTCAATGTTGGTGGTAAATCTATAGTTATTCAAATTAAAAGTCAGAGTAGGGATAATGCAAATATGCTGTTATTATGTCATCATGGGCTTATAAGTAAGTCTCATTTGATTGAAATAAATTGTCTTGTATTGTCTATCAATTGTAACTGAATATGAAAATTGCGGAAAATGAAAATCTCTGAATAGCAATAAAGATGAATCGGTCTGACTGCATCTGTTCATAAGAGATATTGTAAGATGCAACCATCCCCATCCCCTAGCACCGTCTCGGCGGTATTGAACCTTTACATTTAATGTATTGGAATCAATAGTCATGGAGGACTAGAAATATTTTACAACACTGATATGACAAACAAGACAGCTGCATTTATTTATTAAACGCCTGCTGTTGTAATAAAAGAAAGATCGCTTAAGAGAGCAAGCAGTTTCGATGAAAATTGTCATAAAGAATTAAACAGGAAGTGGGAATTCAACACATTTTACACACAGTTTACATTGACAACAATGTTGCTACATAACCATTCAAAGTAATGCCAGAATGAATAATGCGTGCATTAGCTTTTTTTATTGCAATAGATTGCTGCAAAGTGATGTGACCAGAGTGTACAGACATATATTTGCGTTGAAAGTTTAATTAGAATGTTCCTGTTCATATTTACTGGTTCATTAATTCAATTTCACAATTTTTATGTAGTTTAATTTGTTTAAAACACGTGCTTAGAAACACGTGCTTTTTTAAATGATGCTGTACGTTTGTAACATGATTTTCATCGGATTATCTTGACGTTAACATATTTTAATGCATAGCTGGTGCAAGAAAAATTGAATTTTTTTTATTTTAATCACAGAAAAGTTTTGTAAAGTATTATACAATTTGGTAAAAAATACTTTTGGCAGGTTATTTTACCATTGTGTGCTTTGTAACAACCCTCGTCTGGCGACCTGGGTAAGCTAAAAGCCTTTGATACTAGGACATATACCCTGGCAATATTCTTTATAACTAAATATATACTAGTATGCAAGGAGCCATGATTGTTTATTTGCAGGAAAGAAAAGTGTCATATATCATGTATATTTGCAGGCAGGAAAGTGACTTATGTAAATATTGATTCAAAGTACAATTGTAGACATTTGTTTGGCAGAAATGTTTATTATAATATTTTTGGATAACTTATATTTAAAGAGTTGGAATTATAACATTTTGTCATTAGAAAAGTCAAAATACAAACCTAAAGGTTGCCCAACAAGACAAAATTTAAATAATTCAAAGTTAATTGTTTTTGTCTATAAATGGAAAGCGGTGACAATGTCAAACTACCACGCACGCCCCCTAGCACCGACTTCAGTAAAATTCAATATTCCGTTATGGAACGGCATTAATTTTAATATTGAAAATGTTCGCAGAATGTTCAATTTGAATATGTCAAAGTAACGTTTTCAAGCATTATTTTGTCAAACTAAATATTTCTATGAATGAAATTTTCACAATCAATTTCATATTTGGTATAATTTAAACAGGAGTTAGAAGTAAGTTATTTGTACAAAAGAACGTACTGTTTCAAGAAGAAGAGCTGTAAACTTCAAGCAATTCAAACAAAACATTGATGTGGCAATTTGTGCAGTGATACTTTACAGCAATTTGTCTTCTTGACAATCGATAGAAACCTTTCTTACGACAAAAAATTAACTTATTTGTAATACAATGTGGATTATTTTAATGAAATTGAGTATATTTTACACAAGAAATGATAAAAACTTACAAATATCATTGAAAATGTCATCAAAAACACTTAGTACACAGCAGTACAATCAATAAATTTTATATGACATAAACATTCAAAGAATTTTGAATAGACAATAATATGTGAAATGTATTGAGATTAAAATAAGAGAATAAAAAGACACTTTGTTGCAAGCAACCGTTGAGTACAGTGGTATGCCGACTAGGGTGGTGCATACTTACCACCAGGGTTGATTCTGATGGAAGTTTGTACTTCGGGTACATTTCCTTCTGGCATTACATTAGAAAGAACATAATTGCTATATATCGTTTATAATTCTAGCAGTTTTGTATAAACATTTACAATTAGCAAGCAACTTATAGTTCTATTCAAATTTCTTGACGCAAATATAACACTAAGCGATAAACTATTTTTATGGCAATTATGATATAAGTTTCAGTTTTATAAACTAAATCTTTATAAAAAAAAATATGTCTGCGCAAATGATGAACAGTAAGCAATTTATGTTATATTTTATACGTATTAATGAATGAAAGTGTTCTAATGGTTTTAAAACTTAACCATGCAAATCTTCATGCAAATATAAACATTCGCCTTTCTAACAGATACATAGTTTATGCCGTGCCATATATGCGCAAAAGTTATGGCTTATTTGAAAGCAGGATATCAGCATGTTTTTTTGTCTGTCTATATACAACTTTCACATGACATGTAAATACATGGTTGGGATGTACACACTAGTTGCAGGCCTTCTAACAATTTAGCAAAGCGTTTTTCTATTAGAGCAATGCCATAAAAATCCATTTACTTGTGTAGTCATTATGTGTGTGAAAATGGTACGATATCAGTTATTTTATTGTCAATTAAATGATGCCTACATGCACTTAATTGTCAACATGATATATTTCAATTATCTTGAGAGACAAAGCTTATGTCAAGACAAATATTAACGTTATGCGACTAACAAAAACACAAATACAAATATAAAAGGTCTATTACTTAATTACTGCGCATGCGCGGTAACGCATTTATAATATCTGGTAATACACATTTTTTTAAGCTGTATAGATATGCAATAGAGGAATTTTTATATGATAAGATCAAATAAGCACTATCTAAAAAAAGATTTTGGTTTTCTTTGGTACGAAGATACATGTTAAGTATTACCGGATAAAGGCTGCTTTTCATCTGACTCCACTTCCGGATGGCGAGACATGGCATCGCCGCCTCGAAATTTATGAAGTATTCTTTTCATACATCCTATGCTTTTTTCTTCAAGGATACGGTTAAAGTACATGATGGTAATGTATATAATGTACAAGACTAGAAATATTGTCGCTTCATACCTGGAAAAAATATATTCTTGAAGTTATATTATATTATAATTATAAGTTGTTGGCGCAAAGGAAACACTTTTTTCAGGAAAAAAGAAACTAAGTCTATTTTAAACACATAATCTACAGCAAGTATATATAATTACTATCATTTTTATTATTTTTACCCCAATACTATTATTATTATTATTATCACATTTATTATTAATATTATTATTATTATTATTATTATTATTATTATCAATTATTATTATTATTATGTTATTATTATATTTATGTCCGGTTTTTTGGGGGTACGGGGAGGAGTCAATTGCTGTTGTTGTTGTTGTTGTTGTAATAGTTAGTTCTTATTATCATTGTTGTTGTTGTTGTTGTTACAGTGAAATTTTAGCACTTACCAATAAACTTTCTCATCGTCAATAACTATAACTAGAGCAGCTATAGAAAGAAGGTAGAATAAACAGTCTCTCGTCATTGGATACCACGTCAGCTTGACTACCTGAAACAACAGAAACATTCATGTCAACATATTGTGTTAACATTCTAGTGGATTGGCCAACAATAGTGGCATTGTTCATAAGTATTTCAAATATTGATAAAAATAATAGAAATTTAATTAGAAATTAATTCTTATAAAATAGTTTTTAAGAAAATGGTGTTATAATTTTACATAACGCAGTAACAACAACAACAACAACAACAAGATTTATTTTTGTTTACTGATGATAATGATATAGATGATGTTGAAGATTTTATACAATACCATTATATCAGCCAAGTTATCATTGAAATTAAAATTAATAAATAAATAGTATAAAACAACAAAAACAAATGCATTCGTATGAACAAAAACATTAGTTTCAACAATGATTTTAACGATACGCATAACTTTGATGGCTTTGAATCAGCATATAAAACAAACATAGGTATTCAAAATGATGCAATATTTGAATTGGTAACTACACAATTTAAAAATTATGTTAACAAGAATGAGTTAATTTCCTAAAAGTGTTTCCACTTTTCTCACAATTTTTCAGCGGCAAATTATTCATTTTTAAAATATAAACATGTCAGTGTCAATTTGTTTCTATCAATAAATATTTTTACAGTCAAATTCAATTCATATAGAGGCAAGAATGCGTGTCAGTCATTTAGATAACCTGCACTTTTCGATGTTTTGCTTGAATAAACTTGCGATTTTTCCAGTTGCACAAAATACGCATGCCTTTGGTACATTAAGTAGTTCACATCATTAAAAGTTTAAGAGAAATAATAGTTGGAAAATCAATAAAATAAACTACAACTATTCAAATTAACGCGATATTCCTACAAAGAAAATGACAAAATAATGCACAGCATAAACATAAAAAGCCGCCGGCATGAACAGTAAAATTACGCACCATTCCGGCAAAAATGGAACAGGTTCCAATTATGAAGAGAATGTTGAAAACTGCAGACCCGACAATGGTGCCAACGCCTACATCATTTTTGGCAATAAATACACCTACAAACACAGAATAAAACATACTTCAAATCTCAATGAAAATATGAGCATGTACAACTTTCTAACTACTCAATTTGTATTACTTCCATTTCAAATGTTTGCAAATATGACCAGTTTATAACGTTCGTGTATTTCACATAATATTACACACTTAAAAAATTACAGGTGCAATAGTGTTTTGCAAGATTATTTATAAACAACACATATTTACACTTAAAGAATCACATAGTGAATAATAATGAAAACAAAAGGTGGTTATCCAGTCTTCCAAAATTTCAGTGATGATTGTGGAAGCAATTTATCAACAATTTGATAAACTATGTGAACTGTGTGATAAGCTAACAATTGAAGATGAATTTCATTTTATGATTTTCAATGATCTAAGTATAAAATATATTCCTGGAAGAGACCTAGTATGGTGAAGTTTGCTGAACTTATGAAAACAGAGAAGAAACGTTTACTTTATAATACCGCATTACATTTGTTAAAGTCAACAAAAACCAAGAGTTATTAAAACCATGAATAAAAAATACAACATTCTCGAAAACATTATAACATGTATATTTCGTATAAGGTTACTGTTGCCATGAATTGGTTGTATATTTTGTTTGTATATGTCTATATTTTGTACTATGCATTCGACTAAATAAACCTTTTTTCTGTTTTGCTAAAATTTACGTTCTTATTTGGGAAACTTAAGTATGATTGTTTACCTTTAACAGAAAAAGGGGAGAAAAGCACCAGAGCATTAATTACGTACCTATCACAGAAGTAAAGAACTCCGGTGCAGAACTCCCAGCTGCCATAAACGTGGCCCCAGCAACATCTTCTTGCAGCTGTAACCCTGATGAAAAAACACATATAATATTGATATATTTATCATATATATGAAATTCAGGGTTGACATAGTGAATACATAAGGCCGAACATACACATCATCTGTAGCATTTTATTAGTAACCTTCCTAATGAAAGAATCTGTATTTGCTTTCTTTGGAAATAGGAAAATCCAGGAACAGCTCAAAATGGTGCAAAAAGAAGATACCATCTGAAGAAACTTATCACATGGAGGAAACATTCAATTTAAAGCAAGCAGTCGTAACTCAAACCCAATTCGTAATAGGTATCACTATCTATTTGATGTGAATTTTATAAAAGAAAAAAATGTACTTTATCATTTCAAAGATGGGAAACACGACAAAAATTTAATGTAAAGCGTTTGTACAATATTTCTTTGTGTATTGCAAATCTAGTCTAGATTATGAATATCATACGTTTAATGCTTTGAAAATGATGTAATTGTCCATCAAATGTATATTTATTTCTCTCAATTATAAAATAATTAATTATCGCAATTTATCATTGATCAGTTTTGCCTACATACGTACGTTCGCAGATGACTTCAAGAGACGATACAAAATAATCATCACAAACGATGGCCAGAGCTCCAAACATGTACAACGAAATTGCTATATGAGCTGCAATCCCGCCATCCTTTGTTTGCTTTAATGTGAAGAAATTATCCGGAAACTCTTCAATAGCACGTTTCGTACAATTAGGTTCATCCTCTTCCGCATCATTATCTATAAATAGATTCAAATTTGTTTGTTTATTGACAAGGAAACTCAATATTTAATCTGATCAAACTAAAACGTGATGATGACATTATTAATTGCAATCATGAAACATGCTCGTGTTGTTCATTTCGTTTTAGCATGTTATACCGTAAGGTTGCTGGAGTTCGTTTTGTTTATACAAATTTATTTTAGTTAGACTGTGTTGGAAGCTTTAAGCTTATTGAAATACTATTGAATCCGTTTCTGGAACCCACCAGTATTAAGCAATTAATGAATGTAAAATTTCTGGGTCAAGGAAACAACGGCTTGCCACTGACAGGGTTTGAACCCGTTAACTACTCGGCAACGCCGTCACTATTGACCTGTAACAAGTAAGTATAATTTCTGATTAAAAATAAAGTTAATTGAGCCTTCGATAATGCTTTCCAATGGTCGTTTATCCATATTCCTTACAAAAAGCTTCTGTATCATCGAACAGTCAGGTTTAAAAGCTTTATAATGAACGACTCCCATGAGTCTAATTATTTAACAAAACTGCAATAAAACAAACATTAATGCCCGTAATATCATATCCATTGTCTTCATTTACATTAAGAACATTTTACAAATTAAATCCAAGCTACGTTATATTGATTGACTCTGTTTCCATGTCACTTTTTAAGACCTTGTACATATCATCTATTTAAAAAAAAGCACTCTGATAACCCTATTGAACTATCTTTGAGGAAGCACTGTCAACATTCTTTTTTTATTCTGAGAATAACGGATTTACTTTCAACATAAAAAACCTATTTTGTCATTCATTAGTAAGCTTAAATACGGATCTGCTTTTTTTTCTTAGCTCACAGTCATTCCTAAAATATAAGTTGACGTCAATTTTATATCAAGTTTCATCCTTACAGACTTAATTGTGGTCGCCTGAAAGGTTGATAAAACCTACTCAACTACTGAAAGACTTAAAACGACAAGAAGAGATGTAACAAGGGTGATTATCCATGTGGTCACTTTAGGTAAACAAAATCTCAATACAAACCGAATAGTCATACTAAATTCATACTTATTTTTTCCATCATGAATAGTCATACCATATTTATCATTTTTACATTTAACATCATAAAACAGCCCAAATGATTGTTGCCAGTTTCCTTTTTAAATTTTTTAATTATCTCTTGTTATGAATTATTGTGAACGTATGTAATATTGAATGAAAAGATTGCATTAATATTTAAATTTTATTATGTGATATTTATATACTAGTCATTTGTTTATTAATTAGTATTGCATTAGTTTTTATATTTCATAATTCAAGAACTCGTTTCACAGATGGTTGTGATTGTTAAAACAATATAAACGGAAGTCCAGCATGAAACCCAGAAGAAGAAAAAAATCGGTATACTAGTAAATGTCTCTAAAACACAAAAATTGTTTTCATTTTATGACACTACTTCATCAGATACGTTCTCAATGACGAAATATTCATAACATTTATAAAAAAAATTGAGTATTATGCAATTATCAGGACTAAAAGCATTATTGTCAACAGCCCGCAACGGTCAAATAATTGTAACAGAAACCGCAAAGGTATACTAGATGAGTAAATGGCGGAGAATAGTAACAGTAAGATTTTCTTTGTTTTCATCAGCACCATATGCATTAAAAGCAAAAAAGAAAACAATAAAAGCACCACATTTAAAAAAACAAAAAAGTAAATAAATGAAGATCAATAGAAAAAAATATATCCCCCGAAAAAAAAAACAATAAAAACACACACAAAAAAAAACAACAAAAAAAGACAAACAAAAACATTTTTATTTTTATGTTTACGACAAAGACTATTAGCATCTTCAGATCATAGTTCATTAGCTATTTTAACATTGAAAACACTGTTCAGTAGGTATCAACGATCTATATTTAACCACAGAGTGTCGGAAATATCCGTCTTAATACAAATTGTTTTAGGCACTCGTTAGGTAGTCTTAATACAGATATTTTTCTGTATTTGTTCGCAACCACTCTAAAAGGTGACAATGACGTCAATGAAATATCAAGTTACAGTAAGCTTAATCAGGATAGTAAGAGACTAAAAGTTGGAGGATAAACACATTTAAAGATACTTTAAAAAACGAGAGAGCATCGTTTCTGCATTATCAAGCTATGTCAACAAGTACTTTACACGCGGCAAAGAAGAAACAAATGTATAAAGAGAAAGCTCACTTTTACAAGCTAACTTTATCCGCTGTCTCGTTTCTAGAACATTTAAAACGCTCAAGTTGTTTAACAAGAAGTTTCAGTTTAACAAGCAAACTTTATCCGCTGTCTCATTTCTAGAACATTCTAAACGCTTTAAAAAGTTTAAATGAATTAAAAAGAAATCTGCTTTGTTTAATTCAATATTAATTTATAAATGTCATCTTTTAATGAATGAATATGGAATTTGAAAAATAGTTTATAATCAAAATCCATTTATCAGAAAATAACATTGTAAAATCATACAGATCATTTTCAGATGATGTAAAGGTAAAATTTGGGAAAATATACGAAGTCGATTGTATTTAAATGTTTATAACCAATTCATGCTGTTTTACATCTCAAGGGATACATTATTTTACAATGCATCTCTGTAATTAAGCACAACTGGATATTGAAAAATAAAATCTTAACAATCTTTACAAAATATAACATTCAATTTGCAATAATACGAAAGGTTAAAGCCACGGTTCCGCACATTTGACACTCAATTTCATTAGAATTGATAAACCTCATTCATTCATTTTAAGTATTTTGGTATGATTCTTTTTCAGATACAAAAAAAATATTCTGTCAATTGCAGACAGTCCAATATAGTTTTATATCCCTTAATACACAAATGTAGGCATTTTATTAGACAAGAACATATCCATGCAGAGAAATACAGACAGTCATGCATGATTGCTGACAGACAAATATAGTTCCGGTAAAGCGTCTCAAAGGTTACACACATATGCAGTTTACATTATAGTATTATCATATTAACCTTCATACTTGAAAAAATACGAAGGTTATGAAATCACCTTTATGAACTCACTGGCATTTCATACGATATATACATTATAATAACGCTTGAAAAAACAACAAACAAACAAAAAACCAAACAAAAACAAACAAAAAATTAAAAAAATAACAAAATACACTTGTAACGAGAAAAATGATAGTGATGAACATATTTTTATAATGTTAGATTCGATTTATTGTAGAATTCTCCTATACATTAAAAAATGTGAGTTATTGAGCGTACTTTCAAATCTAACACTTAGGTTTTCTCAAATAAAACATAACATTTGACATATATTTTTATTCTTATTTATTGGTATCGTAAATATAACACTTAAATATCTAGTTATGTAAATGTAAATGATAAGTATACATGTATTAAATGCAAAAGCTTAGGTTTTATTTGAAAAATGTTTTTGTAATTAAATCGCTTTATCAGTCTTTTCTGAAGTATATTTTAAAAGGACAAGTCAATTAATGCCACCACTATCTCATTATCAATGTTACCATTATCCAATACAACCAGACATTTCAATCAATTTTAATAGTTTGTCAACATATTGAATGAGCATGTCATCTTGAAACAAATCATTTATTAAGTTTTAAACATAAAACATTTTCATGATCCAAGAGACGATTATAAATTTAAAACTTGAATCCCATTACTCCTCTTCTAAAGATGTAAGTGTTATTCTTGCATATAATAATACTTTCTATGTAATGAATGTGAATATCAAGCGCTTTCGGCTCCTATTACTTTATATAAGAACATTTCCTAAAGTTTCATACAAATTAAAACGCGCTTCAATTAGAGCTGCTCTATCCAATTTAATGTTTTAACACATTTTTATGCCCCCGCCATATAATGGCTGGGGCATGTAGTGTTACCCTGTTCCGTCATTCTCTCATTTCGTCATCATGAGTTTCAGTTCATTATTTCAGTAACGGTTGCACACATTCAACTCAAATTTGACATATGGATATGTAATAAGAAAACACAGGTCAAGTTCGAATTTGGTCATGGTTCGATGATATTTTGCAGAGTTATGCCCCTTTCACTTTGAAAATAATATGAAATTTTCAGTTTCCGTTCATAATCTCCTCTAGGTTTTACACATTCAACTCAAATTTGACATATGAATACGTCAAAGAAATTTTCAGTTTCAGCACTCATACTTTTGTGGAAATGTATGTAGCCATTATTTTGGCTACAAATGTGCAATAGGCAATTTACAAAAGGTTAACACTGATTAGTTTCAATGGCTTGAACTTTGTATAAAAATGGTTTGAGTAAACATTGAATAGTTTTAAGGACATTGAACTTAAAATGAAAAAAAAATTGTGCAAACAAATTTGGAACTAAATATTATAACATCTGAAATTTTGGCTGCATGCGGGGGCATCCGTGGCGTGACGACACATTTCTAGTTTAAGCTTTGAATTGCGAAGTAATAAATCTAATAAGACACAGTTTTGTATTGACAATATTGTCGATATTTCCTGCAACAATAAAAATATACCCTGATGATTCCTTTATTAATTGCAATCATGAAACATGCCTTTCTTTTTCACTTCGTTATAGCATGTTTGTTATACGGTAAGGTTTGTGCTGCTGTTCTTGGTACATTCACCTGTAACAGGTAAGTATAATTTCTGATAAAAAATAACAATTCATTGAGTCTTTGGTAATGTTTTCCAATGGTCGTTCATCCATATTATTTACAAAAAGCTTCTGCATCATCTCACAGTCAGGTTTAAAAGCTTTATAATGAACGACTCCCATGAGTCTAATTATTTAACAAAACTGCAATAAAAACCAACTTATTCTGATATTAATGCCCGTAATATCTTATCCATTGTCTTCATTTACATTTAGAGCATTTTACAAATTAAATCCAAGCAACGTTATATTGATTGACTCAGATTCCATGTCATTTTTACGACCACTGATAAGCACATTGAACTATCTTTGATGAAGCACTGTCAAAATTCTATTTTTATCATGAAAGTGACGGATTAACTTTCAACATAAAAAACCTTTTTTTGGCATTCATTAGTAAGCTTTTATATGGATATGCTTTTTTTCTTGGCTCGCAGGCACTCTAAAATGTTAGTTGACGTCAATTTTATATCAAGTTTCAAGTCAATTTATTAGGCCTTACAGACTTAATTGTGGTCGCCTGAAGGGTAATAAAATACGCAACTACTGAAAGTCTTAGAAAAGACAATAGGAGATGTAACAAGGGTGATACATTATCAATGGTGTCACTTTAGGTCAACAATTATCTTAATACAAAACGAATTGTCAAGCTTAAGTCATATTTATTTATTCCACCATGAATAGTCATTTCATATTTATCATTTACATTCAACATCTTAAAACAGCTTAAATGTTTGTAATCGATTTCCTTATTTTTTTAATTTTTGTCGTTTGTTATGAATCATTGTCAACGTACGAACTATTGAATAATAAGATTTCATTTATATTTGAATTTTATTTTCTAGTAATGCCTTTATTGATCAGTATTGTATTAGTATTTATATTTCATAATTCAAGAACTTTTCACAGGCATTTGTGAATATTTAACAATCAGAACGGAAGTCAAGCATAAAACCCAAAAGAAAAAATAAATTCGGTTTACTAGTAAATGTTTCTAAAACACAAATACTGTTTTCATTTCATGAAACTACTTCATCAGATATGTTTGTCAATGCGATATATTTATAATATCTATTAGAAATTTGAGCATTATTCAATTGCCAGAACTAAAAGCTTTATTGTCAACAACCTGCAAGAGTTATCTAATTGTAATAGAAACCGTAACAGTATACGAAATGAGTAAATGGCAACGAATTGTTACAGCAACAGTAATGATTCCTTTGTTTTCATTACCATTTATAAAAATTTTTATACTGAATATCACTGTACTTATGCGGTCTCCCTATAGGTCTTATCACAGATGCATTAAACAACACCAAGCAACAACATCATAACAAATAAAGCAATCAAAAAAGACAAAAAATAAACAAAAAACAACAGAACCTTCCTCAGCCAACCCACCCATCCACCCCAAAAAAATTATAAACACAACTAAAAAACAACAAAAAAACACAATTAGCCCCTTCCCCCGACCCCAACAAAAAAAAAGAGCAAAACAAAACAAAATCAAAAACAAAAAATTATTTTTATGTTAACGTAAAAGACTGTCAGCCATTTGCAGATCATTGTTCATTAGCTTTTAAATATTGTAAACACAGTAAGCATCAACGATCTATATGTAACCACAGAGTGTCGGAAATATCCGTCTTATTACAAATTGTGTTTGACACTCGTTAGCGAGTCTTAATACAGATATTTTTTTCTATTTTAGTTCGCAACCACTCTCAAAGGTGACTATGACGTCAGTGGAATATCAAGTTACAGTTAGCTCAATCAGGATAGTAAGAGACTAAAAGCTGGATGAAAAACACGTTTAAAGATACTTTAAAAACAAGAGAACATCGTTTCAGCATTATCAAGCCATGTCAACAAGTACTTTACAGGCGGTAAAGAAGAAACATCTTAATATATATAAAGAGGAAGTCCAGTTTTACAAGCTTACCTAATCCGCTGTCTCGTTTCTAGAACATTTAAAACGCTCATATCGAAAAGAAATTGTATAAAAAGAAAGTTCTGTTTTACCAGTCTTAGCAAACTTTATCCGCTATCTCATTTCTAGAACATTTTAAACGCTTATATTAAAAAGAAATCTGATTTGTTCTTATATATTCATAAATGTCAATTTTTCGAAAAAAAAATCAATATCGAATTTAAAACCTAGTAATTTATCAGATTTCATTTAATAAGAAAATAACATTGTAGAATCATTCAGACAATTTTTAGATGATGTTAAGGTAAAATTTGGGATAATACACGAAGTCAATTGTATCTAAATGCTAAAACAACCAATTTATGCTGTTATTGTATCTCAAGAGATCAATTATTTATAATAATAATAACTTACTAGACATATACAGATTGTAACACTTTATTTACAATGTGCCTTATAAATATCAATAAACAACAGTTTTCAGTGTATCTCTGTTATTTTGCACAACTGGATATTGAAAAAAGAAAGAAAGTATCTTGACTTAATATCACACTCAATTTGTAATAATAAGAAAGGTTAAGCCAGAATTCCGCACATTTGACACTCGCTTTCATGAGAATTGATAAACATCATTCATTCATTTTAAGTACTTTGGTATGATTCTTTTCAAGATACGAACAATTATTCTGTCAATTGCAGACAGTCCAATATAGTTTTATATCCCTTAATACACAAATGTAGGCATTTTATTAGTCTGAGACAAGAACGTATTCATGCAGAGACATACAGACAGTCAAGCATGAATAATGACAGACAAATAGTTTCGGTAACCGTCTCAAAGGTACACCATATTCTGTTTACATTTTATTATAATTATACTCGTATTAACCTTAATACTTGAGAAATACGAAAGTTATGAAATCACCGTTTTGTAATTACTGGCGTTGCAAACAATACTTACAGTATTACAGCATTTGAAATAACTTAAAATTAGCGTTTTTGATCAACTTAAAACACAATAATGAAAATATTTTGTTGGATTTGATATATTGTACAATTCTCCTATACGTTAAAAAGTGTGAGTTATTGGACGAACGTTCATATCTAACATTTAACAGTTGTTTCTTTTCTTAGCTTTTCTCAAACAAAACATAACATCTGACATATTTATTCTTATTCTTATTTATTGGTGATGTAAATTTAATACTTTAATATCTAGTTATGTAAATGTAAATGATAAGTATACATGTATTAATTGCAAAAGATTGGGTTTTATTTGTTCAATGTTTTTGTAATTAAATTGCTTTATCAGTCTTTGCTGAAGTATTTATAAAAGGACAAGTCAATTAATGCCATCACTATCTCATTATCAATGTAACCATTATTCAATACAACCAGACGTTTCAATCAATTTTACTAGCTTGTCAACACATTGATTGAGCATGTCATCTTAAAACAAATCATTGATTCACCATAATTTTTTTCATGATCCGAGAGGACGATTGTAAATTTAAAACTTGAATCCAATTACTCCTCTTATAATGGTGTAAGTGATATTCTTGTATACCCTAATTATATGTAATAAATGTGAATATTAAGCGCATTCGGCTTGTGTCACTTTATATAAGAACAATTCTTAATGTTTCGTACAAAGTAAAACGTGCATGAATTAGAGCTGCTTTATCCATTTTACTGTTTCAATTCGTAGCTAAGAATTAAGAAGGAAAAATCTGATTAGACACAGTTTTGTGTTTGCATTATTGTCGATACTTCCTGGAACAATCCAGATTTGTGGAACAAAAAAGGAATCAATTAAACATTCGAGGACAAAAGACGACAGCAATAGACACACTTGATATTCTGATAAAACTTTTACAAATTTACAGATTTACAAATTTAACTTTGCAAAACGAATGATTGTGCGAGCTTTATTTGTAGGCCATGAAAGCTTTAACGTGTTTATGTTTGGAAAGAGAATTGTCCCATATCTCATTTATACTGTATATGCTAATCGAGGTATAAAGGCGTTGATTCTTCTTCATTTTTATCCTGCTTAAGTAGTGATTATTGCTGCATGTTGTTTGTACAAATTAAGATTACCTATTGTATGCTACGCTCGGTATACTTGAGTATAAATGGCTTGCAAAAGGGCTCGAGGGATGTTGCACTTGTACAGCTTTTCTCATGAACAGACTCAATCTGACCGAGTCTACAATTTTATATAAAATTGTCATTTTCAATGTTTCCGAGGACTTTTTCAATTTAAAATTTCACCATTACTATCTTCAAATGTTGAATTCTTCTTAAGTCGGCGCTTGGGGCGTTATACATGGCTTTTATTTAAAACTTTTTTACTTTTCAAAGTATCTTCAATATTTTCTGACTCTCTTTTTTTCTACAGAATTAGCATAATGTGTGTCTGTATTGAGAAATAAGCAGTATAATTCTTTCTTCTTCAATTTTCTTAATAAAGAAAAAGTAGTGACAAAGGTCATTTAAAGTAGTGGAAATTTAGAGAGGGTCAGCCAAAAGAAAGAAAAAAATCAATTACCAACACGACATAAGGCCACTTGCGTTCATGAAATACATTCAAGGTGGCGTATGTATACAATCAATACGGGCAGCTTTAATTAAGAAACAGCTCCATAATTGAAAAGTATCCAATCAAATGGTCAATGAGACCAATTTATTTCCTTATTACAGCTTTCGTGGTAATCAAATGTAACACCCAAATAGCAAAAGCAGCACTGAGATTAAAGCATGAAATTGTTGAATATATCACATTTTGAGATAATGCAGTCTGTATATAACCCAAGTTTACAAAAGTTACAAAGAAAACTGGTTAATTGGAACCATCAAACCGCTATATCATGGGTAACAGAATTTCTTGAACTATTTAGAAAAATGAGCTTCAGACTCGTTCGTTTAGTGATACAGAGCAATATGTTATAAAATATTTTATAAACTTTATCAACAGTAAAATTTCATTGGTTCTATAAATCTTATGGTCGATTCGATTCTCGAGAGATATGTAACATACATTGTCTCTGATATAAAACACACAATCATTAATATTGTACGTATACAGAATTAGATGTTCCATAACAAAATATTATTCTGCTACTTAATGTAAGATTTTATACGTTTAACAATTATTTCGTGTATTTAAAGGCAATTTACTATCATCATTAATTTCTAACATGCTTTTTGAAGTACCTTTTTGGAATTCAAACAATTATATTTGTAGTATTATACATTTTTAATGTAAATAAATTTCAATAAATAAATTTTTATAAATAAATCAATAAAAATAAATAAATAAACAAATAAATGACACTGTCTTTAATGGGTCTTCTGTATTTATAAAGGGCACAACGTCTAAATGCATAAATAAAAAATATAAAATGAATAAAAGATACTTAATTTTCATGACAAAATTTCCTAGAAATGGAAATAAAATTAAGTATAGTACAATTATCATATCTATATCAAGCTTATTAGTTTCAAATATCGTCTAGCCTGAAAACTTTATTAGCCAATATATATCAATACTTTTGATCGATGGACCTTAAATGTCTCTTTTTATAGTGCTTTTGCTTAGATAGAAGAGAACTTTCTCAAATTATACTAATTTTGAAGTTTAGAATAGACGCTTGTAATATTGTGTTCTCTCTTTAAGTTCATTTTGAAACATTCGAAGCCTATTTTTTCAAAAAGGAAACAAAAACGATGCGACATTATTGTAAGGTTTATGAAAGCAGTTAAAAGCCGCAGACAAATCGTTTAAAATGTCTTTTTTATAACAGGCTTACAGGCACATTGACGCTAAAATGAGTACATCTTTCTCTTCTTTAAAAGGGAAAGTATGTGTTTCATACTATGTTGTCTGATTTTAGAATTTGTCCTGTGATATGCAGGCTTCATAACCTCTGATCTCTTTTCAAAATTTTACTTAATTTAGTTCCACCAATTGTTTTCTCTTTTAGGGCACACACATCTTTTACTTGGTGACCATACGCTGCACTTTTCATGAAATGGCTCTAACGTGTCCAGTTGAAGGCACCATGATAAGCGTTGTATGAACACATCTGAGGATGTTTCAAAAGTTCACCATTTCCATATTTTAGCCGGTGCTATGGGGCATGGACGGAAGATTCACTTCCTGTGCCGTCCATGAACAGGTTAATTCAAACCGAGCCTGCAAAAGATTCAGTTTTGCCGTTTTGGGCGTTCTATAGGGATTCCGTTTTTCTCTAATAACATTATAATGCACACGGTAAACTATCCATCAACGTCAATATGAAACATGAAACTCAATACCTATTATCTAATATGCATCATCTAATATTACAACAATGAATATCTAAGACGTTGAAAACTAAATAAAATAAATCAAATCTTCTTTTCTTATACATGTATATGATTCAAGCATAGCAAAGCATTCGGTTATAATTATGCGAACGAAGTTCTAAGTACTAAAAACGCTAGAAATTGATTCAGGAGGCTTGTAGAAATATTAAGTCCTGTATTTGATAAAATAATAATTCAATATTTCAAGAATATCGAAAGCCCCTAAAGTACATAAATGAAACAGACGTCCCAAGGTTATGTCTCAAAAATTCGTAACAACAATCTAAATTAACGTGCTTTGAAGTTCAGCTCTCAAATCACTCTCGTAAAGTATCTCCTATACGTGACATCAAATCTTTGCATTGGAATATCATTAAATCAGCCTCAGAATTTGAAATAAGCAACCGTCAAATGATATAAACACATTGCGTGTCTAGTGGAAAATTGCGATACATCAGTTTATGGCCGATTAAAGTACACAAAGTAATTGCGTCGCACTAAATCTGACCACGTGTAAGGAAGGCACGAACGATTTATAGTATTATCTATTCATTAAGAGCCGCCGCCGGTGCTTTCCTTAATCAAAACATGCAATCTTGTAATACACATTTATCTGTTTCTAATTTCCCTGTGGTACAAACTGAACAAAAGTTATGCACTAAGGGATTTCCATAAATATTGCAATAGACAATGGTCGTCCACTATATTTCTAGGTCAAATTAAAATGATTAAATGCTGATAATTTCTTTAGTATATAAAATAAAAAAATAAAACGTTTTCTTTCATTTTCAGAAAATAATCATGTTTCTTTTTTTTTTCTTTCATTTTTATGAATTAACTAAAGTTGTATATTTAACATAGAAGACTCAAGTTTGCAAATGAGGCTCAAGATATTTTTTTAAACTTTATAATACTTATGAAAATGGTGGCATGTATACGTACATTTGTTACGTGCTAGATCTCGTGTCAGTATACTATCTAAGGCAAACAGTGGAGCCCAAAGAGGACTCAATTTCTAAGAGTTTCTAAAATTGTAGAAAAATAGACAAAAATAATTAATAATGATAATAATATTTCGATTTATTTTATGACTTGAATCTGTCTAAATTATCGATCCAAAAAGATAAAACTACTTTCGCACATTAAGTAAACTTCTGCCAAGTGTTATCATTTGTCTTGTGTTTTCGTAAAACACTTCTTTATTACTAATATAAGGTGATTTAGCCTTTGATATAAAGTAGTGCCTAATGCCTGAGTGATGTATCCTACTAAAATCTGAAATAACATTCATTAATATGACAGTTTTGGAGGCAGACATAATATTTTTGATGTCAGCTTGATGTAAAGGTCGCCTTTTTTTATTTTTTTCAACATTGCACATTGTTCGGTCAGACACATCCGACAAGTTTATTTCACAGTTATAAATAACTTTAAGTTAATGTATCTAAAGTATCACAAAGCTAAACCAGTCATCATAAAGAATCTGTAGAATGAAATTCAGATTACTTCGATTATGACCTAAATGTAAACAAACTGTTTGTGTTAAGTGTCATGAAATGTTTTTACACCAGTGTAAATCAAATCGTAAACTGTAAATTACTCGCTATACCGAACTAAATATTTGAAATAAGATAAAGCAGATTTTTCAGCATTAAACATTTATCATTTGATATTAAGTCATATGCTGATACTTCAAAACGAAAATATAATATTGAATTTTATAAACTTCTCTTCTATGTGGCTCTTATACAACAAGCAAATCAAAATTGATTTGGTAACCTAAAGTCATTCCATACCTTCCTCAATCGTGAGGTTTATACTTAATCTGTCCGTATACAATCGGTTTAACTACCCGGTTAGCTTATTACATTTTTAATTCTCTTTTTCTTGTTCTGAATCCTCTTTTTCATGTTCGGAATCCTCTTTAAGTAGTCCGATTTTCATATTAGAGACATACAAGTCACTCCTACGTAAGCCAGGAATAATGTCACAAATATGTGTCCACGACCTTCCTGTAAATTAAAGTTAATTCCAAATCATATTTTAAAACTACTGCATTATTTTTACCGACTTTCCTAATATGTCTTTGTTGAAAAACTTAAGAAATCATACAAAAGATAACGGTAACAATGGGATCCTTATAATTTTATCTGATTTATTTCAGGAAACACACAAAAAAGTAAACTGAGGAAAAGGTCATTAATAATATAAGACCATTGTTTAAAACATTGTAACTTTGTAACAAGCAGCACACTTAAGTGATGGAACATAAAAAGTTGATTTTATTTTTGACTTTACAAAATATGCCAACAAACCAACAACAATACGGTAAAGTCTATGTGTTATCAAATAATGTTCCTAATATGTAAGTAAATGAGGAAAACAAAGATAACGTCATGGATTTATAATTTTATCGACCACAAAAAAGAAACTGAGGAAAGGTCATTAATAATTTTGACCAGTGTTTAAAACACTGTACCCCTGCAACAAGCAGCACACTTAAAGGGATGGAACATAAAAGTTGATTTTCCTTTTTTAATATAATACTAAATATGCAAAAAAAACAACAATATTATTGGCAAATACAGTAAAGTCTGTGTGTTATCAAATAATGTAACATTTATATTATTTATTAATTAGCAAAGTGATTCATATGAAGTCTACAGCTTATACCGTTATCTTAACAATCTCAACACTAGTGAAATATTGCAGTCCCAAGATTTAAAAAGGTCTTTACTGATTCTCAGGCTCTTTGCTAGTTATGTATGTTGTCAAAATTTCTCCTTTTTTTGATAATCTGATAGTGTCATTTCTTTTGTTCCGTTTTGTAAATAATTATCAACTGCTATGAATTACACAAAATAATAAAGGGACATAAAACATACAAACATGAAAAACACGTTCTTTTGGAAACAAACAATATCCTTGACTTTTGGACTTTTTCATGTCACTTTGTCGAAAAAACATTTTTATACCCTTTTGCATATATTTATTTGTTGGCATGTAGGAGTGCCTTTGAGCATTTTGCATGTTCTAAATCAATTGTTACACATTATTTAACACATTTCTACCCTTTCTGAATAATGAAAATAATCCTTACTGTTCCTTCAAATGTTCAAGCGGTGACTACTCAAACTAAGATTCAAGTTATTTTAGGAAGATATTAAAGGTAATTCTGCTTACACGCAATCAATCTCAAGCGCAGTAGTAATTTTAAACCAATTTAACCTTATGCTAATGAGTACGAAAACTCTTTAAGGAATAGCTAATTCAACGTTCAAAGCTTTTTTTATTTTCAATTACGATTTCAAAGAAACACATTCTTACATGTAACCAAGTTGATGTAAGGAATTTATCTTCTTGTCCGTGATCTTGGATACAAGTGCAGATATAAAATGTCTGCATAAAGTTATTATTATTCATGCAGCCAATTACCATGGTAATAGCTTAGATAAAAAGTAATACAATAGAGCAAAATTAGACATGTGCAGACAAAATCCAAAATATCAATAGCAGTGGAAACAACAGGTACATTACGATTGAGCTTATGTATGTTTCAACATTTTGAAAACTTATCTTACACCGTCTATGTAGTGCTAAGTATTTGGTAATATTTGGTCGACATCAACAATTCGGAGATAGAACTGCAAAATTCAGCAACAAACACCGTATTGATTCATAATGGGCAACCTTCAACAGTTAGTAGCACTTGGCTGTGCTATTGTTGATTTGATACATTCTAATATACAGACAAAAATAACAAAATCAATGACATGTCTTACTTATGCATGTGATTAAGTTTGTCGTCATTTTTAAAAAGGAATTCAGTTTTTCTCTAACTCAATATTTTTGTTTTTGTTGTCAAATCTAACACGTTAAATATAACGTTATTTTTGTTGTCAACTTCAACATTTTTTTATCGTAGTCAACTGCAATACGTTTATCATTCAAAATGTTTGTCGTCAACTTTAACATGTTTATCATCGTCAACTTCAATATGTTTATCATTTGTGTGTGTTTTTGTCAACCACAAGATTGTGTATGATCGTTTACTGCAATGCATCAATAATAAGTGTGTGTGTGTGTTGTCAACCTCAACATGTTTCTCATTCGTGTATTTGTTGTCAACCTTAACAGGTTTATCATTAATGTGTGTTTGTCGTCAATTTCAATTATGTGTTTGTCGTCAATTTCAACACTTTTATCACTAGTATGAATTTATAAAACAGTCACCAATGAAACAAGACGCATTGTTAAGCACATTGAATAAAAATGACTAAAAACACCGAAGGCAAATTATATTCTGAGGCTTCTCATGAAGTTGATGCTGATCAAACAATACGCACCGTATAATTAGAATCAGTCATATGGAATGAATGTAGCCTATCAATTGACTACCGAATCAGCTATTGCTTTATTGCTTTTTATCAATAGTTTATAGTATAGGGAGCGTAATGAACAATTGCAAGACGAACAATGTGATTAGACATAAAATTTACTGATTAAGTCAATCCGAGACTACGTTAAAACCAAATTTGTAAGAAGAAGACTATTGAGAAAATATGTAAATTTGAAGTCAAAAATGAGCAACGCAATTTATTGTGAAACAGAACTTCAGAAACGCATATATGAAATCGGAGACTTTACAAATTAAATCATTTTGTCATAAAGGTATCAACATAAAATGTCTGATCTGAAAATACTTATTGACATTAATGCAGCATGACAATATTTCAAAGAACGATATGAATTTGTTTACTTTAACGCCTCCACTTATACTTACATTGACAGTTTCGAAAATGTCTATACAAATTTTAATGTTAAGAAATAGTTGCCTTAATTTTCAGAACACTTAAAACATGACATTAACTTGTGTTTTAACGAGGTAATTAAATAGTGGTTTAATTTTGAAAGCTTCTCATAATAGTACTTTTACGTATATGTAAGCGAAAAGGATTATCACAACACACTAACAATGTGCTTAAATTACAATTTAAACTTTTCTTTCAAAATATCTCCTCAAATGTGACATAAAAAGTACCTCTTATGTACTTGAATATTCTTACACAATAAGATATTAACAAGTGTCTACTATAGTATACTATATATCGTTTCCCATTTGTTTATTGTCATTTAAATTGCATAGCACCTAATCTGGTTACAAATAAGGAAAGCACGAATAATCAAGACTATTTTACATTGGTTTGAATGTTTGATGTTTGAATGCTTTCTTTAGGGATTCTGTATTTAGCTATTGAAGGCAAACGACACCAATCCTTAATCGCAGCATGTCATTTTAAATTAAAAATCAATTTGTCTAAAATTTCAAAATGTCATTGTTATTTAAAATGATCGAAATTAATTAAAATACTGTTAAAAAGTGTTATTTTTGTTCATTTCTTTTTCTTTATACAAAAACTGACATATATGGAATACAAATCCTTTCAAAGTATCATTATACAAACTCATATCTTTCTATATACTATACTATATACAGTACTGTATTGTATATTAATATTATACATGTATAAAGTGATATACATGTATATGTTATCTATATAGCGAGTTGATATCAAAGATGGACAGTTAAAACTCAACTCAAGTTGAAAACTATTTGGATTTCCATATATGTTATAAAGTGTGTGTGTGATAACGTTTACGAGGCATAAGATTTATTTTTAAAGCAAACAATATGAAGAAAAAAAAACGAATTTATTTCCCGTCACTGATGTGCAAAGCATATTGACAATCTAATCTAGAATACATGATTCTTAGAAAATTTAATGCAACAGACATATAGATTATTTTATGGTCAATTAAAGAGCACAAAATGCACTTTACAATTGAAAACTTCTTATTAGAGGATCTAAAGGTACATCGTACACAGTGTTTGTTCATACAAAATGACTTAAATAGACCATAGTCATAGAGTGTGTAACAATGATAAGAATAGCCACAATTAGGACCACCCTGAAATTATGACTACATTGGTCCAGTCGCGATGGTGGTCTTAACTGAGGGTTTTTACTGTATATCTATCTATTTAACATCAAAGTTTACGTCAGCAAAAAGAAACGTAGATAAACATAAAAGTTAAGTCGAGCCATCGAAAGATTCGATAGACAATAGCGGTGTGAGCTTTACCTGTTTAGTGTTACCTTTCTATAAGATTATTAAAAATTAGATGTACTCTATTGTTTATTAACACGATATCTCGAGTACTGTTTGGTGAAACATGTACATCAAACACATGTGATAGGTTATTTAACAACATTGACGTAAAATAACCCTGATATGACATTTACAACTAGCTTTATCAGCAGAATAAATGAGTTTTGATAATCTCGGTTATGAACTAAATGTAAACATAGTCTATTTATTCAGTTGGAAGAGATATTTTTAGGATAGACTACTGCTATTGTAAGGACAATGTACATGTTAATTGATTTATATTTCGACATTCAACTTCACACTTAAATACTTTAAAAGTTTGTGTAAGCAACTATCATTCAAGTGATGAAATATAGGACATGAAGTCGCTATCTTGTTTATTTTAATTTGTTGAAAAAGTAAGTTCATATCCGTGTTTATATTATACGGGGACCACAATTCTACTGAAAGTATTTGTCAATACATGCCATATTAGTTCTTATTGTTGTGGTAATAAGCATAACAGTCCCATGCTCAGGTGAAGAATATGTTTGATATCTTAGACAGATTTGAAAGAAGCCAGGGCTGAAACCATCGACTTTCCTACACATGAATTTCAAAACTTATTATAAGGTCTTTTCTAATGCCACTGAAATAATATAGAAATATCATGACAGAATGCAAATATATTTAGAGCGCGGGAGCAATTACTTTTGTTGTATGCAAAATAATTGTTGAAAATTCATTCAGTTATTTGCTTTTCCTTGAATATTAAATTTTGATAAAATGTTAGAAATATAAACCTTACCTTCCTTAAATGTAAGGTTTTGATTCAATGTATCCCTTTTCAGCCGATGTAAAGACCCAGTTAGCTTATTACTTTTAAAATCCTCTTTTCCATGTTCAGAAATCCTCCGCAAGTAGTCCGATTTTAAGATTAAGGACGCACAGGTCACTCCTACGTAAACCAGAAATAATGCCACGAATATGTATCTACGAATTTCAAATTTCTTCCTACATTTTGAAGTAAATTTATTCCCAGCCATACCTTTTAACGAAATAAATTCTTTCTACCCACTATCGTATCATGTCGGCAAATGTACCGAATCGAATGCTGAAGTTGACTAAATCTCGTTAAGATAACTATAATTAAGATAACGTTAGTTGACAAAAGTGAACAATTGGACGCTGACATTGATTTTTGTCTGGCCTTTATCACCAACATTACACATTTTCCCAATACTTGAAGTAAAAAATGACATTGATAAAAAATATTTTTTATCATAAATGCTTTAAATTCTATAACCGAATTCCATTATTCCGATGAGGTAAAAGCATGCATGCTGGTGATATTTTGTTCTTTTATTCTAATGACTTTGATATCAACATTTATGTTTAAACATAGCACATTTTATCGTTTTATTTGGTCTCTTTTTTTTAAATTTTATGCCTAACCGACCATTTACAATTAACTGCAATCATGCCAACCCTCTCCCTACTTACTCAAATACTCAAAAAACGGTATTGAAGAAATAGTCCATATCTACCAGTTAAAGTATTTATTACAATTTAAATTTATTTCCCGAGTTTGATTGATATTTAAGCTATTGCTAGTATAAAGGGCAAAGATAAATTGATATTTCAGCTCTTGCTAGACTGCAGGGTCGTGGTCTAGATGATCTGTGAGTTTTATCTTTAAAATCATCTTCCTTTGTTTTTAAAAAAATGTTCATGTATACGTTTATGTGTTAAATCACACTATATGCATTTATAACCGTTGTAAGAACACATCTGCGGATGTTTCTTAATTTATAATTTCACCATTTTCGAGTTAAAATGTTGAATTATGCTTAAACTGATGCTAGGGGCGTGGACGGTAACTTGCACTTTCCAGTACCGTCCATGGATACGCTCAATCAAACCGAGCCTGCAACATTTTCAATTTTGTAATGTTGGGCTTTCTTTAAGGATTCTTTTTGTTCTCTATATTTATGACAAATAACGTTGAGCAACTTAAATCTCATCATTTAGACAATATAGGAATAATATCAGCATTATTCCAATCCCGATAAGCTCAGCTATACATACATGTATTACCGATTGTTTGCAATGTTATCCTTGTCAAGCAGCTCGGGCAATATAAGCTTACAATAGATAAATACAGAATCCCTAAAGAAAGCCCAACACGGCAAAATTGAAAATGTTGCAGGCTCGGTTTGATTGAGCCTGTTCATGGACGGTACTGGAAAGTGCAAGTTACCGTCCACGCCCCCTAGCACCGGCTTAAGCAGAATTCAACATTTAAACATGAAATAGTAAATTTTTGAATTTAGAAACATCCGCAGATGTGTTCATATGGCGGTTATCATGGAACCTTCAATGTGACACTTCCGTGCCATTCCATGAAAAGCGGCGTATGGTCCCCAAGTAATAAAAAGCGTGTGCCCTAAACGAGAAAACAATGGGCGGAACTAAATAAAATGGAATTTTGAAAGGGGATCAGAGGTTATGAAGCCTGCGTATCACAGATAAGACGTCAACAGACAAATTTAAAAAGCAGGCAACATATCCTAAGGGTGAGTAGGAATATTGAAACCACCCAACTAGAAAATGCCGAAACGTTGAAACTAAAAATACCAAGTTATTTATACTTTAAATAATATTACTTAATAAAATCTGCGCACGCAGGTATACATTAAAGGAGAAGAAAACGTGCAAAAAAGGACAGATTTTCTTGACCACGCGCCGTTATTTTGCATGTTTTGTAATGTGCGTTACTCAGGGCGCAATGTAAAAACAGCAATGCAATGACGGTCCGTTAATTTAATTTTAAAAAAATAACCGTAGAAAGAATGTCACAATAATAGTTTCTATATATAAAATATAGATAACGAATAGCAGAATTACTTATTTAGACGGTTACTTTTATGAAGGAATAGCCCTAATGTAATTTTGTTCGTGCATTAACATCTATGCAAGCCGGAAATGGTGCATTAAGCTTCTATAAAAAAGACTGGCGAAACGTATGATAAAACTAGGAAACTTAAAGCAGCAACCTCCATCTCCTGCTAATTTCAAGACATTTTCGAAAATGTATTTAAAGTAAAATACAAAATGTATTATGAAGTAACAAAGAAAATTATTTACACATACAACTTAAGTAAATTAACAAAATGAGGTCAAAATATGCGGAAATAGGATTTTCTTACGCAGTAGAAATATCGTAACAATACTACAAAATCGGTCATTAAAGCTGAATTTACATTGGAATTATTACTTTTATCTTGAATCATTTTATTATTCTTACAATCTCAATACATATGTATCTGATAACAGATATATTTCTGATTTGACGTATGGACATAAGAGAATATTGATTCCTACTTATTTATTTTATTTGAACGTATTTTGATAAAATGTCTTTAAATGTTTTGTATCATATTAAAACACATATTTGCTTGAATATAAAGATTTTTTTTAAACCATAAAGCTTCTTTTTAAATTCAACTTCATCAACGTTTTATTGCACAATAAAATGCTGTAAATTGTGAGACAATACAATATAAACATTTAATGACCTTTATATATTACAGTTGTCAGACAGATAACACAGCTTGTTCTGTCGGTTTAATATTACAATTATTGTGAACAATCCAGTCATGGGCGTTCAGTTCCACGCTGAATTCATCCTAAAATATCCATAATATATTTTCCTTCTTCTAATGAGTAATGACTACACAAAATTGCTTTGAAGCTGCCACTCGAAAAGTTCAGTTTTCTCATTAAAGGTGTCAGAATGACAAAGATGCGCAAAAACAGGCGATAGTGAGTTTATTGCATGAACATCAGTCACCTTAGATCGAATGACTGTGTGTCGTTGCTATTTAATATTGGAAACACTAGTTTAGGGGGTTAGGGTTGACAAGAAATGACAAAATGCTTTATAACAAAACTTAAATCGTAAATAATATATGTAAAAGTGCAGGGTAAATGGAAAAATGAATGCACACTATAGACTAGGGATCAGTAAATGAAATATCTCCTAATGAACCTGTCAGTTACAAATTTAAATTCTAAATTTTTCAGTGAAAAAATTGCACAGTATTTTAAAGTTTTTCAAAGTGCACTAGTATATTACATATAATGAAAATCGGAAGCATCCCTAAAAAGACATTTGTCTGAAATTTAACACACTTTAACTTTTGTTACTTTCTTACACTAGATGGTATGAATCAAAATTTCTCTGTCAGTTTTGCCACGTTACATTACAATTTACATTGCATTACAGATTAACATTACTTGTTTTATACTTCAATCGTATTTTATCTTACGGACGGCAATAATTTTAATTTCACATAACTTTTCATTTTACTTGTCTGACAGTTGATTACTCATTTCACATAACTTTTCAGTTCACTTTTCTGACAGCTGATTACTACTTTTGACAAGATACATTGGTTGACAAAATGCGAACACGCCAATTTATTTATTGCATCTTCAATGCTAATAATACGTTATCTCATGCTACCATCTAACAAACACATTCATTTCCAAATATATTCACGATAGAATTACTTTAAGGAAACATAAACGCACAGAAGATTGACATAATTGTTTCAAATGACATTGCAATTTCGTGGTGATCAAACAGAGATTGTTCGTGGTTAGTTGTTTTTATATTTTAAACATGCATTTTGAAAGGAGAATTCTGTAGAAAATTATTGCTATTAGCAGAACACACTCCTTGTTACCAAGTGCTTGCAAATTTCCCAATTTTAATAATTCCAATTAAAGCCATATTTAAACGGTATTTGCATTGCGTCTTTATTTGGGAGTTCAGGCATGTGACCATGAAAAAACATGCAACAATAATGGATGAACTTCTGTGCAACTGAATCAGCAAGTCTTTTATAATCATAATTATTGATAATTCTAATCTTGAATAGCATTTAATTATTTAAATATCTATGGCCATATCTTATACAATATTATATATTGCATTATCACCGAGACTGCATGTAATCGCTAAGTTGATTATAAAGATTAATCAGCAACGTGTGCCATGGAAATGCTATGACAACAGTCTATGCATTGTTTGTTTAATTGATCTAATTACAATAAAAAGCTATTTTGCAAGATATTGACAAAAAAGACCACGTCTGAATTCTTACAGTTATCTCATCTTTTGGTTTATATGGGAAAACGAATATGTGATTTGATAATAAGCTAATTATTTCATATCCAGATTTTTCAGGTATACACATGTATGTATATTACACCTACAATAATGACTACTTCATACTCCCGATTAGGTTTTATTCAACACACATCTTAGAAATATTTAATGCACAAGGTCGGACTTTCAAACTGATTTTCCCTTAGACTTACATTATGAAAAATGGTCCCTAAATCAACCTAAAAATTTAGTTTTCGTGCTAAAGAGGTGATTTTTCTATGAGAAATGCCCTACCCATAAAATTCATATTGTTTTATAAGGGTAGTCAACCAAATAGTTTTTTTGCAATATGACATCAAAAAGGATTACAATCATTGTTATTGAAATTTTCTCCTGTCACAGGATTGACATACTTTTTAATGCAAATATCCAAGTGACATATTATCCTAGATACTTATGAACTACTTTATTTTCTCAAGAAAACAGTGTAGTGTTAGTTTTCATTCTCACAAACATCAAACTTTCATCCAATCACCTGATGTCCCATTGAACCTAACGGTTTCCATGCACATTCTTTCAGCCAATCGCTGGCCATGTTACAATACGAAATTCCAACCATAATACCAGTAGCATAGTCAGAAAGATACTTAACTTCCTTAAAAGGTTGGCGACTATGCAATTGTTGTCTCTTAAGACGTTACATCAAGGAATTGTGTACTCTTTTGATGTTACATCTAGCAAAAATGCCTAGTCACAATCCTCTTGAATGAAAAAGGTCTTCACAATCTCAGTCCTCTTTCATAAACAAACCTTTCCCTAAAAAGTTGTTTAGTTTCGACAAGTTCGGATTGTTCTGATTAGAATGAAGCCGTAAAAGAGGTGTTAATTAAACGAGTCACGTTTAAATGAACTATAAATGAACCAATCACCGAAATGTCAGAAGTCCACTGACGTACGAGATTCATAAGAAGTTGCGCTAATAGATCAATACGGACAGTATTAAACAGAAGATGCCCCATAACACAAATGTATCTAATCAACTAGATACTGTGATTTTTATTGCTATACAGAGCAAAGATGAAAGCAAAATTGAGGTAACCCTCATTAATAAGTAGAACACTCCGAAACAGAGATAACAAAATAAAACAACAGTTTAAACGGACTCAATTTATATATATTTCTTTAAAGTGAAGAACATGTTGCAAAAGGATACACATTATCGTTGGGCTTAATCAAAACTAAATGAAAAAGTCTAAAGAATTTATAAAGGACAAGATTTCCAGGAATGAAAAAAAACGAGTTCCGTACAATTAAACGTCCACTGTATGAATCAGAAAATGAAGCCATTGAATTCAAGTCCGTCTTACATTTTCTAATGGAACATCTAAAATTACTAAAATCACATTAAATAAATTAACTATTAACGATCTATTTTACGATGCAATTAAACCTGATATTGGGATTTAAATAGAAGATAGTTAAATTTAATGAGATTTGAAAATCTAAAATAGACGTTAGATATATTTGTTTTTGTCAAATTTAAACCTTTAATGTATTCTGTAGTTTATAAACAAAAAAGGAATATGTATATAGTACCTTATATTTGCATTCAAACTATCGTAAACATACCTTCTAAATTGCAAGTTTTGTATGAAGTCTAAAATACTTGTGTAACTTTACAAGACCTGTAAAATCATCAATGTCAGTTCATATTATCACTGTAGTAATAGGTCAAATTCCTAATTTAAATATTTAAGGAAATCAAAATCGCAATAACTGAAGTCATTTACGATTATCCCAATTTTTTTATATATATTTTTTAAATTAATTTCTTTTGTCATGTTCTAGTGCAATGTCTGATATACTTTGATACTTTAGTAGTAAAATTGAAGACCATCGATTTCTGTGCGAAGTAATAAAAACATTATTTGGAGTTTGGGGTTTAATGGTGACATTTCATTACGTAAATGATAAATATATTAACTACGTCATATCTGAAATAAAAGAACTAAAGTGTTACACATTTTTGAATACATAAAAGGCCATAGAATATAAAATTTATAACAAAGCTGCTGTCAAATGACTGATGAACTGTTACAGTAATAACATTTCTGTTATGGAAATCTCCTTGTGGGTGCTTGAATAAGGTCACTGGTTTCAAACCACTTACCCCTCTCTGTAAAACAATTATTTTTGTAACTATCAATGTCTTAGGACTAAAAAGTAATGACAACTTCAATTGTTTCTCATGCAAAAGAATCTTTAAGACTAAAACGAAAATCAACAATAACTTTTTACAGTCTACTATCAACATAACAAATGAGTAGGAAGTAACTATTTAAAGATGAAAGCTACGTTGGTGTCAACTGTTATGCATCATTTTATTTCCTTTAAAATACGCAATGTTATTACGTCAGATTCAATCTGGCCAATTGATCTGACCAATCGAAGAAAAGCGTGAAACAATTCAAAGTATTGTTCGTTCATAAAGAACCACCAGGAATCATGCTTTATCACAGCATGTCATCTTTAAGTCAATATTAATCCTTCCATAAATCCACCGAGGCACTTCTGCAGCCTACATGAAATACTGAAGGGATCAAAATAAATTTTGTAATTGACAAAACACTTCCGTGATCAAGCAAAAACCTCGGAGGTGCAATTTGGAGACATTCAATATTGTAGATAAAATATGAAAAAATGCCAAGACTATTTAAAATTGTTATAACTCAATCAAACTATTCGAATTCACTCTTTCCAGCCAAGTTACAAATATTAATCTTTTGCGTCCGTACTTCTGCAGCAAATAAACGAGACTATCAAATGAGACAAAGTAACTTCTGACAGCACATCAATTAGATTTGTCATGAACAGTTTTAATTTTGATTTATTGATCTTCTAATTTCTAAAAGATTAACATATTCAATAAAAAAATCAAATTGTGTCACTTCTAAGTCTTATTAAAAAATTGTCACGTGTGTAATCGAAAAAGAAAGATTGAATATATGGAATTTGTCCAAAAAAAAAAGGGTTAAACATTTTATTCTTCAGTTCAATAAATGATTCTTTGCACAGCACATCATTAAAACAAATTCTAGTCGAGTGTTACTCTTATGTTAAAGGAAGGTATATCTAAACATGTGTTTGAAACGTTTTGTATTTTTCGTCGCTGTAGATATCAAAACCGATCAACAATCTACAATGTAATGTAAAAAGACAATTGACCATTGTTCTAATTTGACAAATATCTAATACTATTATTAAACTGACCTCTCTGGTGTCATTTAAATAAAATGATGATTGAGATAAACTTCAACCTCGAGTAACATTCATCTGTACATATAAATATATCGGTCATACATGACAAAATTATTTGATGATATCAATTGACGTAATGTAATTGTGGTGTATCACTAAGGACAACGTTAATTTTGATCATTGACTTAATAGTATTGTGTCGTACAAATAAGAGCACATTTACATCACATTTTGATTTGCATAATATAAGTGTACATATCAACGGGATTGGCCAAACGTAATAATGTAACATTACCTTGGTCAATCGCAACATTCCTCATTTTGAATATGTTAAATATTAACCGAGATTTTTATAGACTTGCTGGGTTGTAGGGGTGTTGCGTTCATTGAACGCCGCCTTCTTGCTTATCTTGTTTATCATATTTTAATCATTTTATTTAAGATTATAAAACGTTTAGGTAGCCTCTTATGATTATTGAAACTAATAAAACTATTAAAGATAACAGATAAAAATAAATGAAAATAGTGTTTGTTTATTAAGACGTACAATACATTTTGCAATAATTTAAATATATTTTTATCGACAAAATATTGAACATTAATCGTTATATTGACCGTATTTTTGTACTGCAATATTTTGTATATCTATAAATAATTACGACAGTGAAATGTGATGTAAAATGGAAACATATAGAATATATGAAGTATAAGCATGCAATGCAAGTTTATCAATCTGTTGAAATTTTCTGAATTGTCAATCTTAAAGTTAAGTTAAAGTTGTCCATGACATATCTATATGGTGTGCCGTCTAAAGCTACTTTGTCTCATTTGTAAGTCTCGATTATTTGTTGCAGAAGCACGAAAGCAAAATATAAATTTATGTTGCATGAATTGGGCATTTATGGGGAAAAAGAGTAAATTCAAATGGTTTGATTGAGTGATAACAATTATAACAGTCTAGATATTTTAACTAATGACATATTTTTACAATTAAAAATGAACATCTAATTACCGGGATTTCATATAAATGACGTAACAGCTTGGGTTAAAAAAGTTTTTAGTTCTCGCACAATTGTTTATTCGTTAATGAGTACACAAACATTTTAGGAACTGCCAAATTAAAGGTCTGAAGACTGCTCATTATAGATTTCGGAATGACAAATATGCACCTCATCTGATGTAATGAAATTGCTTCATTGTCAGTTACCTTGGATACAACCTTGGATACAATTATTATAGAAAGACTTGAATGACGATGCTATTTAATAATGTATTTTGTTATTTTTGCGCTAAAGGGGACACATAGAGCACAATGAGTTGAGGCGATGAACAAGATATTAAGTTGAAATCTTCAAAAACGTTTTAAGGAAATACATGTACAACAAGCTGTATGTGATAAAACTCAAATTTGGAGAGCTAATAAAATGCAACATATTTTATTTCGTTTTCCAGAAATCGAAACTTAATGTTTGTTTTCTAACATATATCAATAGATAATGTTCCTATTAGAACACTCTGTAAGTCATTACCGATACTATTAAATAAAGAAAACATTTGTTAAGTACGAATTTGCAGAAACAAAGATGCGATTATGAATATTTGTACACGGAATTATTATTGTAATGACATTGATGGACAAATCAATAGAAGGAATAGAAATGGTAATGAATATCATCGTTAATTGAATTAATTTGCCTATTTCCATGTTGCCTACATTCATGCTACAATTGATATTTGCAAACAGTCAAATAAAACAAATAACCTTTACCAAACCTTAGAATAAATTTAGCTTGTGGGTACATTTTCAGTACAATTGAAATATTGTCTGATAAATGACCCAAAACACCCAGATGTTTGCGATTACATTACATAGAGTCAAATCTTTATATTATATTCAAATTTCTAAAATGGTTGCATGTTGTTTGGGGTTGTTTCGTCCCAGCTAAACGATAAATAAAAAAGATTACCAAATGCAAATCAAAACCTCAAAAATCTAAAACAAGCTGCGCTACTATATTTGACAATCTCATTTAATTTCAAAATGCATAGAAATCATATCATCTTGAATCTAAAAATATCTTAGTTTCATGCCATTTCAAATTTACATTAATTTCTAAATTAAGTTCACGACAGAAATCCTTCAACAAAGCTTAATCACAGATAGGATTGACTTAAAAATTGTGACATTGCCATTCCCTGTGATCAAACAGAGCTGGTTTATTACGTTTCATTTTCAAAACTTTTTTTCTTGTTTTACTCCAAGAAGACGAAAATATTATTGTTAGCAGCAGTAAAAACGACATTTGTTACAGGGAACTATTTTTTTTTCATCCTATTTGAAATTCCAATTATTCAAATTGTTGTCATTTCAAAGCGTTGACATTATAATTGTTGTAGTCATTTATTATTGCTTTCTGGCATCTCCACGTTTATAAATTGTTTAATTTATGCATAGACCAAGTTGGCAAGACAGATTCAAGTCTTTCAGAAAAAGATATCATCATTCAAAGCAGATACATGCTTCACAACAATGCCACTGCTAATTAAACATTTTGCATTACTATAGACGGTCCAATACCAGTACTGGATTCTGCAGACTTAACAAAACATAACTTTTTAATATTTATAAGAATCTTTAAACAATTTTCTATCACACAGCTCGTTGCCTTGACAATATTATCTGTTGTTTGAACATTAAGGATTCCCGTTAATTTGTTGACGGCTCAGGTATTTGGATGAATTAGTAGTAATTCTAATTAAATCTCTATAGAAACGGCACATGCTTACCTCTCTTAATTAATTTGATTGTATCATTTATACATGTACAAAACTGTTCATTGTATTTAATTTCATATCGCCTACACAGTCATTCTGTCTCAAGAAGATTTTACAAGTTAATCTTTATCAGTTTGTTTAAAGAATGGCGAAGTCGTGTACTTATAAAGATATAGTTCTAACGATTTGGCGTTTCTTGTATGATTACATCCAATTGATAACGCAAGAAATGTTTTTAAGAAAAGAACAATAAAGATTGATATTTCGGTAAATGCATGCTACATAGTGCAAGTTATAGTCTAAGTAAAGAACGTAAACAAGCCTGACGACCATGCAAATATTGTGTAGCCGAATTGTTTTTATTAAATTCCAGTAAGAAATTGTGTAGTTCGAGATGTCTAGATAAAGTCGAACAGTAACCGTACTCTCGAGAGGAACATTTCTTTATAATTTAATAAACGAGACAATGTTTGAATAATGTCTTATCCCAATATAAATGAGAGCGGTCACGTGAGTAAGATATCTGCCTCCCAAACCAGGGATCGAAGGCTCGGACCTTATTTTGCCTACGGTTATATTTCACAAAATGGCAACACTACTGGTTAATTCAAGAGGGTGATTTAATATATTTAAACTTGTCGTCAAATATAACCTTGGCGCTATTTAAAGACGATATAGCGGTATATACACGTATATTTGATAAAATACTATATACTAAAAACATTTCGTCAGTGGCGATTTCTAATTCCATCGCTTAAGCATTTATTTTAAAGGTCCTTTCGTTAAAAATGCAAAGTACTGATTGAGTGTTCAAATTTTAAGCCACCAAAGAGCTAAAGACGAAAAATGCTTCTGCAAAATTCATACAACAAAAAATAAAGAACTAATCTTACTTTTTTGGTCTTTAGGTTTGCTATGAAATGCAAAAATAACTTAAAAATATTACCTGTCTCAAAGGATTTAGTATAATTTGAATGATCTCTTTTCTGTCTGTGAAGTAATCCAGGTCGCTTAATACTGTCAAAATTCTCAATTGTATGACTAAACTTTCCTTTTAGATATTCTGCTTTTAATATCAAAGACACAAAAGTCACTCCTACATAAACTAGAAATAATGTCACAAAAATATATCTACGAACTTCGAATTTCGTTTTATTCCTTATGGAGAATGTATTCTTAGCCATTGCTGTTAGGTTTTGAACTATTGTGACAATACAATCATTGTGTCAATGCAATGAGTGATATCAAATATTCTTGAATTTATCTAATCCTTCATCGAGAGAGCTTATATCTGTTGATGGTCTTCAATGAACGTGTCCCATTGATTCAAAGACATATTCTTGCCAAAGCTATACCTTTGTTATAGAAACTTTTCCAATACTCCAATCACTGTGACAGCTTTTCGTTTTAAGTATCTTCATTGCAATATTCTTATCCATCTAATGACCGATACAAGCTAAAGTCTACATGTTTGTAGAGGAAATGACATTCATTCAAATGAGAAATATTATCAGTTGACAAAACATATTTAGTTTTAAACATAAATTAAAAACACCTTTCTTGGCATTTACAATTTTACAACTTCAACGCACATTACTTGTTCATTAATTTAAAGCAGTCTTAAACAACTTTCTAAAAACCTATAATTTTGTTAAAAAAAAATAAGTACATGGCAGTATAAAGAAATCGGTGTTTCTTATGTTAATTATAGACTGATTTAAACAATATATTTCAGTGTTTCCTAGGCCATCTAGAACAAAGGGCATTAAATCAGACGACACAATATTTATGTTTTATGTTTTCACTATAATGTTTGCATATATGTTTGTCCATCCATTTTTGTTTTTCTTTTTGTTTTGTTTACATAAAAAGATACGTGATATTTTACTCTTATGATAGAAAGAACCACTTATGAATTGGGAATAGTATCGTAAAGTTACAACAGATTTTGCCCATAGGATTTCTTAAGATATTTTGTGAAGAAGATATTTACTGTAAGATTTCACTTAAGATAGAAATTTGTCGTAAAATAGTTTGTAAGAAAGGCTGCACTTAATGGTTTGCATGCAAATGTTCTACATCCAATGAAGATATTCATTAGAAGCTTACTTTGCGCAGATCAAAAGTGCAGGCCACTTTCCGAATAGCGACTAAACAAAATCATGCTTATTTTGTGTCGCAAAATAACTGGATAGAATTGCAGGTGCAATGTTTTTCATTTGAAACTTCTCTATTGATTATATGGGGGATTGAAAAACGCTCTAGCATTGATTATCACAAAAAAATACATACTTTAAAACATCAGTAACGGCAAGAATAGTGTTTTGCTATCAAGTGCTAATAATAGTCGAGACGAGCTGTTCTGACAATTGTCATTCCTTATCGCATTTCAAGTATCGTATGATTGTTACAATAAGGCAAGAAGTGATTGAACTGAATATGACCCATGCTGGCAAAAAGGTCAAGTATTAAAAGGTTTGATTCACGTTGTCTTTACTACTATGTTATCTGGCTCGAAATTAAATCGCGCGCTGCAGAATATGGTGTCAATATGATATTGTAAATATTTTACCTACCTTTGCTGAAAAATAAGGATGTTTAAAGTGCACTTAAAGTACTGGTTAAAGTATGCTGCGTTTTATTCCTGCAAGGATAAAATAGGTTATAAATAAAGTTGACTTCTTGAAATCTCCCAAAACTACAATAACGTTCCGTTTGCCAATTAATACCTTTTTATTTAGTTATCTATATGGTTTGACGAAACTTATGAAACGTAAGATATAATGTCTGATTTTCATTCCAAGTTACTTTTTTACAAAAGCCTAAATATTTCAAGCAAAATTCTTGGTACAAAAAATACAAACACCTTGCTTGCTGAAATTGTTCGTAAAAGTTTTAGTTGATTCAATTAAAAATCTTTAAAAGATTATGTTCACTTATTATATATCTTTGAAAATAACTGAATAAGACAGAACTGGCGAAGCTTAAAAACCTCTATGTCATTGCTGATTTAAGTGCAATGACTTACTGTAAAGTTTGTTGCCCTTTAACATATAATGCTTTTTAGAGAAGTCGGAAAACATTAAATGCGATCGACATTTGTTTCGAGGAAGTTAAGTTTGATTAGGGTTTACGTCGCATCAACACGTTATATATAGATCATGTGGCAATTTTCCAGCGTTACTGGTGAAGGAAGACCTCAGGTGCTCCTCTGTACATTATTTCAGGCACAACGTGGCACCTGAGAATACCACCGACGTTTCGTAAGCCAACTGGATAGCTTTCTTACACGTAGATTCCGACGATGGATTCAGCAGTTAGAGGCGAGTGGTATGAAGTCATCGACCTTAACCACTCGGCCACGGATGCTCCCAAGTAAATACTTGATTATATTTAGCTATGTAAATACAAGATATAATGTCATATTAAATGCGTTTTCGTGATATTTCAATAACATATAAAGAGATATATTATCTCTATTTATTCTTCATAATTTGCAATCGTGACTTTTTTAATAGCTAATAAAGAGACATATTACAGTGTATCTATCCTGTATTATTTGCAGCAAATTCCCAACAATAATGGTTTTTTATATTGTTACAATATCCAGACTATATTCTCATTTTGAGAATCACATCCAGTTAATTTTCAATCTTCTCAATGTACATATATTAGGAGGGCAACACACTTTAAAATAAGGAGTTGCACATCTCAATCGATTGGTAATGAGAAATTGGTAGTCGAGCTTTCATCAGTAAACTGCAATACCAGAACATGCTTTGCATTGTCTTTTAAAAACATATTGATGTATCGGTCTTATGTCAATATTTAGACATGATGTATCGGTCTTATGTCAATATTTAGACAATGTTACAACAGCGCAGAATACAATATGTAACTTCCTTTCCTGAGAAAATTGAAAACAAGAATGGATAGCTCTTATGGCAAATATATCGTTTGTTTTTTTTATTGTGCAAAGCATTCGATATAAAGTTGTATTCCCGTGAAAAGTGACACATTTATAAACAGTGAACTATATCATTCTGTAAGATGAGGTCATGGAAAATTATGTAGGGTCTCGGTATTTTTGTGTTGAGTCACAAAGGAAAAAAATATACTTTTTAACACTTTGTGGCACAAATATACATTCCGTTATTCTTTAAGGACAAACACCTCTATTTTTGGCCGATTTATCATGTATTCTTTAGGAAATAGATCTGCTGATCAAATATATTAGAATAATCATTGAAAACCACCAAGATTAGTACATACTAGGTTGGTCTTTTGGTGATTTCAACGGAGAAGAAAGTACATACAGATTTCCGATTATTTTAAAGAAATATTTGAAAATAAAATCGTATTCATTCTGTTTTTCAATTCAATTCCAAAACATACATAAAGACTACAAATTATTGTAAAAGAATAAGATTCACGTTCAACAAAGATACACTTCGTGAATTACTTCAAATTGCTGAATCAAATGAGACCATTCAACAATTGCATGATACAGGTCCATTTGTCGACAGAATATAACAGAAAGATTACTTTAATCTCAATAATCATCTATCACATGCTATCTCTTCATAAATATCAATTTCTTAATCACTTTCATTATAGAATAATTTCAATAAAAGTTTAATCACAAAGGAGATTGACATAACTACTATAAGAGACATTTCTATTTCGTGATCAAACAGAAAATGTTCGTGATGTTTTATTTGAAACCAATCCTTACTTTTCCAGGAAAAGGAAGGGAGGAAAACGATCGTCAACGCTGCTTTAAGCTCTTTGGTTCCCGGAACTCTGGTTTTTTTCTTTGAATCTATTAGTATCCTTCAGATTACCAGAAGATCAAACCTTTCTTCATTGGTCGTTTTTCTTCTTTGTGTATGGTATCGACAAATGGAAATGGGTTGAATCAAAGATTCTAGCGTTGGAGTTTACAGTGACAATAGTAAAATTATAAAAAAAACTTATGATTTAAATGACTAATTTTTTTAACTTTTAAAATGTCTTAGACGATATCTTATGTATAACATAACCTTCTAGGAAAAATCGCATTTCTAGATGTATGAGAAACTTCAATGCATTGAATAATACAACAAAATAGAGAAAATAAGAATCCCTAAAGAAAGCCAAACACGGCAAAATTGAAAATGTTGCAGGCTCGGTTTGATTTAGCCTATTCATGGACGGTACTGTACTGTCATATGGTCTAAAACATCGTTGAACTTCCATGTAAAAAAAATCATTTCAGTTACATGTTAGAGACACTTCAACTTATTAAGATATACGTTACCGGTTCACTAACCATTTACACTTGAATGGGCATAACGTCACATTTATTATGATATACGTTAAATATTATGTCACTGATATGTACATGAAATAATTATTTCATTTGAGGTGTAGTAGAAATGTCTTTTCATTGAAGTCCTCGATACGTATCATTTTATTAAGATCTATGTTAAATACTATTTCACTGAAATGTACATGAAATATTAATTTCAGTGTGGTGTTGTAGAAATGTCATTTCATTGAAATGTATGAGGCTCATCATTTCATTGTGATTAACGTTTTTATATTTTTTCAATATGCACTTGACTTATTTTTCATTAAGATGTATTTTGAATTTTAGTTCACTAAGTTGTATGTGAAAGAACATTTTATTAAGGTGCTTATTAAGGTGAACGAGAAGTTTCACTTTACTGAGATGCACAAGCAGAATTAATTTAGCCAAGAACAAAAATATTGTAACATGCATTAAGTTTTTCATAAAACTTTAATAGTAGCTCATTAGCAATTTAATATCTAATCTTACTTGTTTAAATAAGAAAGAACAAAGAGAAATTAGAAAAAAGAAGCAGAAACTTATTTAGAAGTAATATTTCGTAATTTCATTGTCGTTTATTGTTATTCGTTTCGTTATTTGTTATTTCAACATTCACGTTGGATATACAGATTAATTAGTATTATTTATTATGTAATTTCTATGGAAACGGTCTTTGCAAAAAGATTTGTAATAAAACAATATGTAATAACAGGAAATGAATCGCCTTATCCAGGATTTTCTACGAAATTATCAGGTCATTATAATACCAAATGATTTTGTGTATTTGCGTAATCAATAAATTTAATTTGCAATAAAATTAACTAATATATTATTATCATTGTCTATTTTTGTTTGTTATAATGTTAAGAATTCAAGTTATGTAAGCGTCGTTTCATAAAAACTTAAAATGATCACGCACACGTTTAAATGTAAAAAGTGTGATACCCCACACCCTAGCATAATTGGGCTAGTGACACGAGATTCACGTTACATATGTAGACATATGTGTTCAAATAACCTTTGCTCTGAATTTATGTTACCTATATATATATGGTCGCCTAGTACTAGAACGTGAATCTCGTTTCGTCTATTCGGTATGGAGTGGCTATTATTATTATTATATAATATTTAGAATATCAAATATTTTGACCAATGCAAACGTGTGCGTTATCGGAAGCTTTGTCATCTGAAAGAACAACAGTTTAGGTCATATAACGTCGGTATTACTTGTTCAATATTCCATACTTAATTTACCTTATATCACTGTTGTACATGCTATATTCGTCAGCCATTAAGTATGGTAATCTCACGACCTACTTTTTACATTTCATTAATATGCGTAACTCAAAATTTATGATATGTATCTATTTTGCGAAATCTTTGTAACATTACTTAAACATTGTAAAATATTTTTTTTTCTGAATGAAAGGATTAATATCTTTTACTTCATTAATCTTTATTTCTAACGACTTAGCATTGCTAATTCCCTATTCTTCCTTTCCTTGAGCTAGAGACAATGCAAGAAAATCATGATCCCGATTTTATGTCACATATAGGCAATTTCCTGCTATAACTAGAAACGGTAAGGAAGAAATTGACTTTCCTATAAAGCTTGACATCTATGCAAATACTGTCACCAAAGGCCACTGTTTAATTCCTTCAGGAAATTATATAGGTTTAGTGAATGTTATATCTTGAGAAACTTGACCAGTCATCGTACCCTAGGGATTTACAAATTTCTATAATTTAATGAACGAACGAGTCAATGTTTATTTGTCTCCTATCAAAGTCTTCGTGCCTTATCCATCTCTTTTTTGCACGAGGAATGGGTTTGCAAAACTATATTACATTAATTAAATACTCTAGACGTGTTCATGGTGTTATAAATCAACATAATTGATTGCAATAAAGTAATTGTATTTGCGAATACTGATGTTGCTTTATACAATGCTTAAATAAGTTTAGCTTTTAAATTCTAAATATACGTACAACATTACAGAAATTGTTATTTCATCAGAACGCATTGCCACGGTTGTGAAGCAACTTAGAAACACTGTTTTGTTTTGTTTTGTTATTTACCGAATTAAAATTACATTCTTATTATTTTAATCCCATTGAATTTTAGACATTAATCCTTAAACGATGTTATTTAAAAAGAGTAAATACCTTATCAAAATAAGTGCAAAAAATATTAAAACCACATCATAAAAACAATCATAGCTTCAATAATATTGAAAATATACATACGAAAATACATTGATAACGCGTCCTTGATCTTAAAGCACATAGGACATGAACGTATGAAGTACAAACCCGTAGCTTACCGGTATTCTTGTTATTATTTCATAGGCACAACAAAATTTAAACAAATCGTATTGCATACATCTCACGAATCTTATCGAACAACTACGGAAGATTAATATAGTGTGTATATTTTAAACCAATGTAAATCTATATGAAACTACAACGAATGCTTATTAAAAAGGCAAATTAATAATTTATCGCATTTGTTAAGCTGACTGAACCAAAAAAAGATTATACTTTTATCGGTACATGTATTTAATGAATTTAATAAATAAAACATTTCTTTATAGCATTGGAAAAAAGGGCCATGAATATTTTGATAATTGGGCTTACCATAAGGAAAGAATTAGCAAGAAAATACCTGTCTCATTCGATTTAGAATGATTGTATGTATCCCTTTTTTGTCTTTGTAGTAATCCAGAACCTTTGATACTGTATGCATCCTGTTTTCTTTGTTGTGAAATCTGTTTCAAGAAGACAGTCTTTGATATCAAAGTCGTGCATATCACTCCTATATAAACAAAGAATAAAGCTACAAAAATATATCTACGAACTTCAAACTTTCGTCTATATTTTAAACTTAATTTGCCCATAGCCATAACAAAAATACTATGAATCTATTCTCCGTTGTCTAATTATGATTATGATTCTATTCCCGTGAAGTTAAAATATTTATATACATATATAGTATCCATCAAAAGCGCCACGAATATACTCAAAACACAAGAAATGCTAATCACAGTTCCGATGATTATAAGAACGCTGGATGTTTGGTAATTATACTGATTTGAACAAGCTTATAACATTTGTATTCACTGTGATGAACAGATCTCATTGATTCAAAGACATGTTCTTTTTAAAGAGCTTGTCTTAATGTAACACAGTTTTTCCAATATTCATACGGCTGTGACAGGGTTTTGTTTGCACAGTCTCCTTGATGTCATCATCAAATGACCGATACAAGTAACACTCTTATAATCTCCCAACTATGTGTATTTCTCTAAGAGAATCATTCTGCTTCATTATTCGGAATCGTCTTTTATTCACGGCATATAAAACTTCAGAAATGAATGCCATTTATCGTCTTGAATAAAAGACAAACATATTTTGTATAATTGTTTAATAAAGGAATAATCGCATCTTTAATAATTACGTCGCGAAGAAGGCACAGCAAAGTACTTTTGAATATATAATTATTTGTAATAAAAGAAGACTAAACATAAACAAAGTGGTATTTTGTCTTGCCTCCAAATAATATCAGATAACACCACTATGACTTAAACGGTGCATCTATATGGACAAAGAGCAATGATTCGGAAACTGAAAGACGAATATACAGACCTGTATGGCTCTATACGGGTGCCAAAAGCTACTCCCTGTTGGTTCTATTCAATCATGATTCGATTAAGTAATTTTGGGGAATCTCACTTGCCACTAACCTCTATATCGACTGGTGTGTATTGCCTTCTTGCGTCTTTGTCTACCGGCTTATTTTTACGCTTATCGGAAGCAGCACATGAACCTTTAACTGACATTCGTTTATGAGGTGAAATAGGACTAGAATGTAATGTGTTCCTTTCTTTAGCATAAATTCATTTCATATAATTATAAAAGAGTATTCAGTTAAGTTTTTTTTTTTGATTATACAAATTTATTTTAATTCGATTGTGATGGAAGCTATAAGCTTATTAAACACTGTCGAATTCGTTCCTGTAACCAACCAGTAGTAAGCAATGAATGCAAGTTTCTTGCTCAAGGAAACAACGGCTTGCCCCTGACGAGGTTTGATCGCAGTCAGCAATACTAGTACTTAGATTCATTGTCCGACGCGTTAAACACTCTGTTAATTTAAACTGTATGATAATTATTGCAAGAGAAAGCTACTTACAAATGATTTAAAAAGGGTGATTGTTTTTTTTTCTTCTTCCAGAATTATAAATAATCGTTAATTATATCTAACCGTTATTCAAATGTAACCGTAACTTATGAATAAGCGTTACTGACATAACCGATATGAGTGATACGTTTATATCTAGTATTAGCTATTTTCGGATTTGATATACATAAAACAAAAGATACCATCAATCATAAATTGACATGTGTTTGTATGTGTTTGTAAAATTCTTAAAAGCGTGAAACCACTTTGCTGCATCAGCAAAATAACTTAGACCATCAAGACACTTCCAGCTCTACGTAAGCTTATTTCTGTTCGTTTTTAGATTCATGAGAGTAAAAAATGACACTTGTTTCTTGACAATTCTGTAAATTTGTGTCAGGCATAAAATGCTTGCAGCAGAATCTTCGTCAGTAGCATCATTTCGTTAAAAAGAAAGAATTTTTAAGCATAAAGAAAGCACCTTTCAGATTTATTTGCTTATAGGTTTTAGAGAATGGGTTTTATCTTTTAAATAAAACATAACACAACAATTTGCATATATACAAAGATAAAAGTGAAAGTAAATGTTTAGAAGCAATAACTAACAATGAAAGATTAATGGAATGTTAAATACGCTGATGGAAACAAACAATACATAGTGCAACCAATATGTGTCTTTATATAAGTGGGTAGTTAGAACCTAAAACTTAAGAACTAAAACCAATCTTAATGAAAACTAGCATATTCCCACTTCTATTATTTGCTTTAGCTCTTTGGCGAAATAGAAAAAAAGATATGTTGCAGTAATTGGCATTTTCTTTTCAAAATTTCATCACTTTTCGATTATTTACATCAAAGGAACAAACGCACGAGCTAGCCTTTGAAAATTTCTTAATCAATATTATTTCGTTTAATGTTTCCTTTATCATAGAACTGTGTGAAGGTTCAGAAGTTTTTCAATTTTAGAATAAACGCTCCAAACAGAATTCTTAATAAAATGTTTAAAATATCACGGGCATCATTTTGGATTGATCAGTATGAAACCATATGATAACAAACTATTTTAAATTAATTTGATGTTAGGAGTTTTTTTTATGTCATTTGAATGTTACATCTTAAATGGTTAAATATTGTCATCATTATGTAACGTTTTCAATGCATACGCCATGGACATTTAAAGGGTTTCTGTAATACCAACCAATGGTAAGAGAGATATGTTAGCTGCAGATTTGCATACCTAGTTGTTAAAAAGAAAAGCGAAAGGCCACAAACATGGAGCTTTGATACTTGACGAAGTAACTGTTGAGTAAACAACTCCATTGTGAACCAGTTTACAATTAACTTTATTTGATGCAATAACTGATATGTAAATTATGATGATCAAACATGTGGATGTGGATGGTAGCTTGCATTCACCATTACCGTCTATCAAAACGAGTCTGCAACGTTTTTATTTTAGTCTTTTACGTAGTCTAGGGATTCTGTTTTTCTCTATTCTATTGTAAAGAGCATGCAGCATTCAATGTGTTCACTTGATATGATTGATAATGAAGATAGGAATCACTTGGAATTAACGTAATGAATATATGACCGGAGGAAATAATGAATATTCAAATGTGGTACCTTTATTATAAATTTTGATAAAATGAAGCTTTATGTAAAGAAAGTATCGTTTCAGCAAGATTGTGCATGTTATAAATGTATCATGAAAACATTGTAGAAATGAATTTTTGGTAAAGGTTTTGTTTTTTTTTTTTTTTTGTTTTTTTGGTGTTTGGTTTTGTTGTTGTTTCAATACTTACATTATTTGTTTGGTGTTTTGTTGATTTTATTTCTATTTTTATTATTTATTCATTTAGTTTTAATTTCATTTTGTTTATTTATTTATTTTTTTTTAAGACTATTGTGTTTTAACATATATTTAAATTATGTAAGCGAGTACATGAACATGTATTTCACAATTTAATACTAAATATACATTTTTGTGCAGCATATTTCTAAACTTCTATGGCTTACAACCGTCAATATATTTATAAAGACAAACTTAACGTAATTATTCCTGACTGAATTATAGGGTCTCTACAAATGTCAGAATATTTTACTATATATCTTTTCTTGTCTCAAATTTTCGGTTAAATAGTTTATGTCAAGTTGAATGATTGCCTTTGTTATCTTCGTCAGAAATAAATAGCAATATTGTATTACAAGTTATATTTGCAGTAAAACAGCAGTCTGTTTAGTTCATATTATAAAATTGAAAAGAAAAACTTATATTCTCAGAATGCTTTGTCAAATAAAGTCCTCATCATCATCATCATCATCATCATCATCATCATCATCATCATCATCACTGTCATTAGTACCAGCACCGATATCGTCAAAAACGTTGTCGATTAATTGAAATTTATACAATAACGAAAAAGATATTAACATTTTTAATTTTTAGAATGAATTGAAATAAAGGGATTGCAGCCTATTAATTAAAAGATATTATGCCTCAGAATTGCACTCATTTTTATTAATTTTGGTATCTTGTTAAATTTCCATAAAAATACTATTTGTTACATAGTTGAACTATCTGTTGCTTCTTTTGCTCTGTTGGCAATTGTTATAAATATAGTGACTTAGTAATTTGTATGGATGTCAAAATACTATTTTGTTTACATTTTGCTACCTTTATGACACATGACTGTACATTCAGAGCTACTTTCTTCATTTAGTAGACATCTAATATGCTCTAGATCCATTATTTAAACAATATTAAACATATACTTGACATTTCAAGAGAATTGAAAAAAAAATTATATGGAATTTTGAGACAAAATGTGACATTAAGTATTACAGACATGTATTTATAAAAATACACGATACTTTTTCACAAAAAAAGATCAACCCATATATATTGTAAGAACGGATTATATTTCTTTGACGAGAAAGTAAAGTAACTGGCAGCTGCTCAAACTATTATATATTGCAGACAGTTGTAGACTTAATTGACACCGTGACACTTTACGCTGATATATTGCTAAGTGTAAATTGACAAGCAGATTGGCGGTGAAACAAATGTTTTTCCTAGTAGCAAAAAAACAAAAACCAAGTTAACATTTAAAATTCAATGTTCATCAGTAAAATGACCCAATCTTAGAATTTCTTTTGAAATTCTTTTGTGTTCCATAATTTCAAACTCTCTGTCATCTGAACATTATTTTGGAAAACAAATAAAGAATACCCACGACAATTTGAAAGATAAAGTGGTATTTTAAAATGGTGTTCATTGTATTAAAAATGATTTGACAATCACACAATCCGGCAATTAAGTCAGATACATTGTCAATATATTCTAAGGAGCCAGATAATGTTCTTTTCGCAAATACCAGTATACTATAAAAGACAAATTTTGAAATGTCAAATTTTGAATAAATACTTCTGCATACTGGTATCTACTATCATACAGTTTAATCAAATGTTTTAAATCGTAAAAGTTTTTTTCCGCCAATCTTTTGTTTAAACACTTGTGTTTGTTTGTTTTCCGTGTGTTATCTTTTTTGCCGGTCTTAACTCATGTTTCATCTTACTTCAACGGACCATCCACCTTACTAGCTGTCCTTGAATGACGAAAAAGTAGTTGTTCATTCCTCCGCAAGTGACCGACTATTCAACGCTATTTCTGAATCAGTGGTGAGTAGACTCAATGTCCGTGATCAAACATTAGGGCATTATGGAGAAATTACTCCTAGCTGACGATAGACTACAGGACTTCTTGGCCGATGCTCCTTCTATTGAGCTAAGCGAGTGAACTAAAAAAAATTTAACAAAGCAGTAACACGTGTTATTATGCAAAATAACCATTGCTCAGACTAGATTGTAAGGTGTTGACACCACGTCGCACTCAAGAATAAATACTGATTAATATCTGGCAGACATTAACAAAATCGAAAGGCTGTCATTAAACCAGAGGCAGACTGTTGTGCAAAGTCATTAAGTGTTCGTGATGTCTTTAGCCATAAGCAAGTCTTAAACTTCAATTAGAGTGTATTGTGATAAATAACAATAAATTGTTTCTAATGTCAAGGGCTTGTGCATTTCCTTCAAATGAGTAAAAATCTTAAATCCGGGTTTCAATAGATATATCTTACAAAATTGATACCAAGAAATCAAATTGTGAAATTGATGCTCAACAGACTTATAAAGTTCTTATGATTAATATGTTTTATCATACTTGAAATAAATCATGAACAAAAAGGAAAAATGTTCAAGATATGATTAGTTAATTGATGTATTATCAAAATTGAAAACAGTATTTTCTTCGCACCCTAAACCTGCTGCAGCTGATACGCCAATGCCACCATTATAGAATTTAGTCGTGCAGTTTGACCAGGTCTTATACACCAAGTAGCATAAATCCTTCTGACTTTGAAATCAAAGAAAGAAATGCCCATTGGTACGCGTTTAACTTTTGAGGCATGGAGGAGCACGTGACCTGTTTTCGGTACATGGAGGAGCATGTGATCTGTAAACCGTATATGATTGGTTAATTGACCTTTTCGAAAACCCAGCTAAATATCGCTTGCCGGTACGTTACGGATTTACCTGTAGGGAATTAGTCCGAATCATACCTAATTGACAGCATAAAAACTATTACTTGATACTTCTAATTTCTATAATTATTTTACCGTTTAAGGTGGAAAAACTTAAATGATGTGTTTGAAAATTATCAATATTTCTTTAATATCTATCTCAAATTTTACAAACAATAAATTGTTTAAACTAAAAGTCTACAAAATTAAAATATTCGTATTGGCATCTGCCATAATAAATAGAAACATTTTCTGCGTAAACTTGTGTGTTTACTTTATCTATTTTTTGCTCGGAATTATTCATAAAATGGTAGGCATATTTAATCATTTTCTTAAAAAGAAATAATCGTTTTATGTTCGACCTTCTCCGGTCTTCACCGGTCACCAGTTTCCAAAGACCTTCTTCTACATTGATCGATTATTGTCAACTATATTCTTGATACAAACGTTTATTTATCCCCCCCCCCCAAATAATGTTGAAAATAGTTAAATGAAATATCTTTATATCATTAAAATGTTCACCGCAGGAAACCATTTTACTTGTAGACATAAATGACATACGGCAAGTTTTACACATTACTGGCACAGACCCTACGGTCTTATGTTTTATTATTTCGACTGGTTAAACAAGAAAAGTGAAGTTTATATGTCCCAACCTTTGTATATACTATCATAATGATTTTGTGATAGTTTAACAAATCCTTTGCGAATAGAAAAACAAGTTTGTCTCTCCGGTATGCTCTGACTCAGAGATAGAATGTTTTCCGCGGTTCATAAAATTGTAAGCTATGGAAATGATTTAACGGCATTGGGCAAAAGTTCTTTTTTTTTAACCAGCATCAGCTACTATGCTGAATATAATATAGATGTTTGGCTTTGTCATTTGACAAAAATGGTGTAATATGTTGTGCATATCAATTTTATTTCAAATGGTAAATGTAGTTTCTCTGAAATAAAGTCAGAAAACATTTATATCCATAATTCACATATAGTCCTTCTTTCCCTGTGTTTTGCATTGCGTAATCGTACATTGAAGTAGCATGATCAATCTTGTGATTTATAAATAATTCAATAATAAACATAAAAGCAGTATATTTGGTATTATTTCATTTAGTGTTATGATTAGATATCTGTTAGAGTGTCTACTTTAAGGAGTATAAACCTAATAATTAGGCTACAGAATTTCCCACCTGTCTGTTTTCATTCTTTAGAAATGAGGGCTTTATCCGTCTGGGAGAACCAGCCAAATAAATTGGAACAGGAAAATACCTCAAGTTATTGAGGGGATTCTTTTCCAATTTACCATAATTAGTTTAATGAAGACTAAAAAGACTCTTCTACTACCACAGTTGTATCTATATTGTATCTATATTAGATATATTAAACTGAAGAAAACAAATTTCTGATACATGATACATCTCGTTTTTTTAGATGTGTTTCGTTTCAAAAGATGATGTAACAGTTCAAATAACCGATGATGTTTTCATCTTTAACAAGGTTTACATTTCATATTTTAGGCGTGTATATTATACAATAACTTAAACGTAAGTCAAACCTGGGAAAATAAAACACGGCTAAACCTCCTTAAGCATCGAAATAGATATCATAGTAAGTTAACACTGAAGTAATGTACGGGACAACCTAATCTAACACTCACTACATGCTGGGCTTTGCAATACTTCAATAGATAAAAAATTTGGAAAACAACTTCAAATAGGTTCAATAGTACAGAATTCTACAAGACACAGTAAATGGCATAAGGCAATTTTTACACGTAAGGACGCGAGGACTCTACTAACTTATACTTTCTCTCATTGGTTAATAAAGTATAATGAATACGTAGTTTATATGTCCTTGCGTAGGTAGATTTTAGTACTATGGCAATTTTGTGATAATTCAACAGAACAGAATCCTTTGCGAATAAAAAAAACTTTGAAGAAAAGTTTATTTCGTCGGTATGTTTTAATGTTTCACGCGGTTCATAACATTGTTAGGCATGGAAATGCTTTTACGGAATTGGGCATAGGTTCTTTTTTAACCAGCAACAGCTACTGTGCTGAATATAGTATAGATGTTTGGCTTTGTCATGTGACAAAATGGTGTAATATGTTGTGTTTATTTCTTTGATTTCAAATGGTAAATGCAGTTTCTGAGGCAAAAATAGCTCAGAAAACCTTTCGATCAATAATTAACATAAAGCCGTTCTTTCTCTGCTCTGTGCTTTGCATTGCGTAACTGTACCCTGAAGTAACATGATCAATCTTTTGGTTTATAAATAATTCAGTAATAAACATAAAAGAAGTATATTTGGCGTTATCTCTTTCATAGGAGTGTTATAATTAGACATATGTTATAGTTTCTACTTTAAGGAGTGTAAATCTAATAATTGGGCTACAAAATTTTACATCTGTCTTATTTCATCCTTTAGAAATGAGGGCTTTATCTCTCTGGGAGAACCAGCCAAATAAATTGGAACAAGAAAATACCTCAAGTTCTTGAGGGGATTCTTTCCCATTTACCATTATTAGTTTTATGAAGAGTTAAAAGACTCTTCTACTACCACAGTTGTATCCATATTGTAAAATTTAGATATATTAATCTGAAGGAACAAATTACTTGTATGTGTTACATCTCTTTTAGAAAGTAAACTGTAAGGGTTTTGTCAAATGTTTGCTGTAATTTTGCTAATGAAATGTCTGTCGTTTTAATAATTATTCTTTTTTAAGAGAGTATCAGCTGGCTACTCCTATTCATCTTATAATGTCTATGCGATATAAAATAAATATTCTAACACTCCTCGTGATTTTGTCACTATAGACAAATAAGAAAAAAATCCTGTGCTAAACTGCCAGTAAACACTGGTTAGGGACTATTTGTTTATGCGGATGTTATGTTTTCTCCCTCGATTATATATAGTTTACAAAGGCTTTTAAATCAACAATAAAAAAATTTCTTTTATCAATATTTTCAGTTCTTATAATGTTTTCTTTTCATACAAAACCAAAATGATATCTCACATACACTAACACCACATATTTGATCCATATCAGTTAATAAATATTTTGACAAAACGGCGCCAATCCGTAAGCAGAGTAATGACGTCATCCTAAGTATACAACTAACTCATTCATAAACGCTGACGTCATTTCAAACATACATACATGAGAAATTGGGCACTGATGTAAACACAATACAATCGATGCTAAGACGTAAGTTTTTATTGTTGAAAACTTGATAAAATAACTTTTTTTTTTTTTTTTTTTTAATAATTTCTTTATCTTAGCAACAGTAGGGTACAAAATCAAACAGCGTTATACGAAAATCGGCACCGGAAGTTATTTCCGCTTGAAAAAAAATGACATTAGCAATGTTCCTTATTTTATCTTGTTAGAATCGAAATAATACCGGTCTGAGCGGTGTTTATCAGCTATTTAACACTGGTTTTGTCGTTTTGATGCGAAAAAATTAAAACCACTCAGGCCTACGGCCTTTGTCAAACCGACACCTTCAACATTGTTCTGCTGTTTGCCTCCATGTATCTGTCGTTATAGTTTCCTTTTGTTTCTCCTTCATACTTTTATTTCCTTATAAACACTTTACCTAAAATGCTATGTCTGTACAAACTGCCAACAACGAAGTGATTATTATACTGCCCAGACTATTTGGAAAGACCGCAGACTTTTTTTGTCTTAAGAAGTGATTAAGCGTGTATATTCGGCAGTCAGGCCTGCGCCTAGAATTAATTAGGAAAATAGGATCATGTCATTTTGAAATATTGTAATGGACTGCTCAATCTGGTTTCATTTGTATCAAGTTCATATTCGTCACTTATAAATATATGCAAGGGAGGCATTAATCCTTACAAAAAAATAGAAGATGAATTGCAACGATAGGAAATTATTATCAGTAAATTTACATTAATTCCAATCGGGGCATCCTTAATATTTAAATAAAAACTCTTACTGACAAATATATTTTCAAATGCATAATGCCACAAAAATCAAACCATTAAAGGGGTGAATTGTTGTATGTGAAAATGCAATAAAACATATTCCTCGAAACTGGTTCCCTCCTCACAAGTAAAACTACTCATGGTGTAATTGATGATGTCGTTTAGACAACACGGCAAACAAAACTGATAAGTATCTTCAATTACTAAAATAATGCTGGAAAAAAGTTTTGCACCTTGGTCATTTCCACACTTTTATATATGTTCATGTATATAACTTAATCCAGACATAGTCTCTTTTTATTATATTATTCAGTAATTTATATGGCCAAATTTTGTTCTGGAAAAATGACGTGTGAAATCTTTTGATGAATCAAATAATTGAAATACTGATTATGAACAATGTCTAATTATCAGAAATTTTGCAAACATTACTATAAACGAATTGAGCAAATTTTGCGATAAAAGCATTGTCATGGTTAGAAATGGCAGGGCTGGCAGTGCTATAGACGAGAATCTTTACTGTTTAATTGTGGCTGTTGAAATTATATACTAGTTTTAATTCATTTATAAGATGTCACGTGGAAAGTAACATTTAGTTATTATAATAATAGTAATTATATTTTTATACATACAAAAAGAAACCCTAAACACCCAAAAATGTAATTAGGTGAAACACAAGAGCGTTTCAAATGTTATTTGCAAAAATTGAGACGTAAGCAATTTAATAGAATGCTTAATAAAATAAAAACGCATCATTGCACTATTTGACGAGTTCTTACAAATTTTACACCGTTCAGCCATACATAATAAAAGATATACCATTATATCAAATAAACATTTATTCTCAACAAATAAAATGTTTACTATTAAATATATTCAACCAAGTAATGCAATGTCATACTTAGAATAGAGACACCGTGTGACTTACGAACTTTTTAAAGTTGCTGAGTAAATTAATATATACATAAAAAAGATGATATGACCTGCTAAGAACGGACGTAAATAACGGAGATTATTTCTTGGGAATACGATGATACAAATTAGCTTTAATTTTTCGTGATGAAAAATGGGATTAAGCACGTAAGCACCTAGACATATAATATAAATTATTTACATACATTTCCAGAGACATAAAACAATTGACTTGATGTTTATGTTTTTCATAAACGATATATATAGTATCATTAACCTAGAAGTTTCATGTGCATTAAATGTCAAAACTCAAAAAAGAATTTTAACAATGGTACGAAAGTAGCTTTCTGGCAATTTCTTGCCTTTATATCAAAAGTTAAATTGTATCATCTATGAAGTCGGGTCAAACGCTTAAGAAGGGGTAGCTTGGTTTTAATATTTAACATGACGATTCTCAAATTAAAGATTGATAAAGTCTTTAAATAAGCAGACAGGCTAAAGATTTGGAAAGAACCTTTTGATACACATACTCACTAAGTGTTTCATGATATTAGAAAAAGATGATCAAAATATTTATATTATCGGCAAATAAAATATAATTTGAAAACAAGAACGGGTATTAGACGCATCTAAAATACTTAATTTATAAACTGCACGAGAAAAATAATTTATGTTTTCAAATATCCAAATTTATTTCTGGAAATATGATAATAATAAACTATTCATTTTTGCTTGCAAAATGGACTTACGCACGCAAATCCGATTTGTCCGAGACAAATAAAATGAATTAATATCATGTAATCAAATGAAATATAAAACTGCAATATTGGAGATTGATGTCAATCATAAATGCTTACATTATAACACTAACTTAGAAACTTTACATGTTTCAAACTCAAGGTTTGATTATGAAAAATAAAAATATACACATCGAATTTGGATTTTAAGACTTCTAAATTAGATATAATTAAAAAGTGTTGCGGTGGTTATCTTTTTTATTCGAAAAAATTAACCAATTCCAACATATTAAAACTACAAACCGGTGTTAAATAGCCTTAAAACATTGGTCATACCGATATTAATTTTAAATGATTTACAATGGTTTGTTAATTTTTAGCTTGTGGGATAATAGTCGGGGAAGCCCTATTTAGCTCATGACAAAACATGTTCAATAGTCAATATTTAAACACTTCTATCTAATTCAAATGTTCAAAATAACTGCCTTATTTTTTTGTAGGAGACGCTACAAACTAATAACACAAGATCGAACCACACAAATATATAAAGATTCCAGTAATAAAAGTCTTGTAAGGTTTCGAAAATCTGATAACGAACTGTGATAAGAAGCCCTGAAGAACTTGAAGTCTTTTCCTGTTCGAGGTGAGACAATAACGAGATATAGGTCCATTAAGGACAAATATGGTAAAAACATTAGAGGAGAATCTGTACTGGATACATTTGACGTATCAAAAATATTCATGAGCTTTATGGTAACTAGACTTTTGACGATATGAAAATTTTTTTAATTGTGGAATAAAGTGATATAAATGGGTTATTTTGTGCACAAATTACTACTTAATCGGTTGAAAATATTGAATTGACTGATTAAACTTTTATCTTCATTATTTGTAAATAAACTATATTTTTGTAATTATTAGATACTTATGGTGTAAGTTTAATTGGTATTGCTTTAATTTCTTCAATACCGTTATGAACTTTGTCAGAAAATTATTTCCTTCTATATCATTCTTTTTTTAATATTTCTATAGATTACTATCAACATTTCAATATTCCGAAGGCAAAATACCATCCTGTGAATTCTGTTTTAATTGTTAGTCACTTAAAACTAAATTAGCAGTTGCTTTGACATTTGGTGAAAGAGTAAATTGCAAACATAGTATCTAGTGAGGTTTTGATTTATTTTCTTAATGCGTATTTAAGCTTTATAAAAATAAGAAACTTACCTGGCGTTTTCATAATTTGAGAAATATATAATTATTTGTAACTGTTTCGTCTACTTGACATTCATGCTGTTTCCAGTCTTTATAATGCAATTTATGTTGCATAACAAGTATCGTATTAATTCAATTAAATGTTAAAGTAGTATTTTATTTTAGTCAAAATAATAGCAATCAATTTCATTACAGAGTGCTAAATAGCGTTCAACACGCAACATCTTTCGTGAGCAGATATACTTTTCCCAGGTTGAAGTCTGTGACATGCAATGCAAAATTGTTGTTTTTTTATTTAATTAAATCAATGATGATCACCATTTGTATCTGCAACGGTTACTGTAACCAGCAGCTGTGCTAGAAATGCAACTTCTAAAGTATTATCGCTCTTCGTATGGGACGTAGAAAACAATGGCTATAAGTCAATTAATCTCTTGACTTACTATGGTGGTAAGCAAATAATTATATCACCTCCTCATTTTTCAGAAATGGATTCTATAACATTTAATTAATTAAATGAGTCATAAAGCGTACATTTAAAAGATACTTGTCTCAATTTATGTGCCTGATGTATCCATACTAAAAATCAAGAGAGACAAAAATCTTTCAGAATCAATGAAAGCAACAATATAATATAAATATTGCAGAGATAATGTAAACGCAAAACAATACCCTCACACTCTCTAGCACCGACAAGCGGTATGCAATCTTCAACACCAACGTGCTGGAATCAATGATCACGAAGGACCAGAAAACGAAAACAACACAGTAGTGAAATATAATAATACTGTCATTCTAAAGATTTTTTTCATAAGAACATTCAATGCTTAAAACAAGTATATCCCGATTGAGCTATCGGTTAGTATACACTAACTTAAACGTAAGTCAAACCTGGGAAAATAAAACACGGCTAAACCACCATAAAGCATCGAAATAAATATCATAGTAAGAAACCATTGAAATAATGTACGGGACAACATAATCTAGCACTCACTACATGCTGGGCTTTGCAATACTTCAACAGATAAAAAAATTTGGAAACAAAACTTCAAATAGGTTCAATTATACAGAATTCTACAAGACACATTAAATGGCATAAGGCAATTTTAACACATAACTGGCGAGGACTCTACTTACTTATACTTTCTCATCGGTTAAACAAGTATAGTGTAGTTTATATAACCTTCTTGCATAGGTAGATTTTAGTTCTATGGGAATTTTGTGAAAATTTAACAGAACAGAATCCTTTGCGAATAAAAAAAATTTGAAGAAAAGTTTATTTCGTCGGTATGTTTTGAGATAGAATGTTTTACGCGATTCATAATATTGTTAGGCATGGAAATGCTTTTACGGAATTGGGCAAAAGTTCTTTTTTAACCAGCAACAGCTACTGTGCTGAATATAATATAGATGTTTGGCTTTGTCATTTGACAAAATGGTGTAATATGTTGTGTTTATTTCTTTTATTTTAAATGGAAAATGCAGTTTCTGTGACAAAAATAGCTCAGAAAACCTTTCGATCAATAATTACCGTAAAGCCGTTCTTTCTCTGTGCTTTGCATTGCTAATCGTACATTGAAGTAACATGATCAATCTTTTGGTTTATAAATAATTCAATAATAAACATAAAAGAAGTATATTTGGTGTTATCTGATTCAGTGTTATGATAAGATATTTGTTATAGTTTCTACTTTAAGGAGTGTAAATCTAATAACCAGGCTACAAAATTTCACATCTGTCTTTTTTTCATTCTTTAGAAATGAGGGCTTTATCCGTCTAGGAGAACCAGCCAAATAAATTGGAACAAGAAAATACCTCAATTTCTTGAGGGGATTCTTTCCCATTTACCAATATTAGTTTTATGAAGACTTAAAAGACTCTTCTACTACCACAGTTGTATCTATATTGTAAAATTTAGATAAAACAAATTTCTGGTATGTGATACATCTCGTTTATTTAGATGTGTTCGTTTTGTCAAATGTTTGCTGTAATTTTGCTGATGAAATGGTCTTTTGTTTTAATAGTTATTCTTTTTTATGAAAGTATATCAGCTTGCTTCTCCTATCATCTTATAATGTCTCTGCGATATGAAATAAATCTTATATACCTAATAAGCCTCAGCCACTCTTCACTTATATATGAATGTATTTTAAATTTATAGGAGTATGTACTTAATTTTCAAACCGACACCTTCAAAATTGTTCTGTTGTTGGCCTCCATGTATCTGTCGTGATAGTTGCCTTTTGTTTCTCCTTCATACTTTTATTTCCTTATAAACACTTTACGTAAAATGCTATGTCTGGACAAACTGCCAACAACAAAGTGATTATTATACTGGCAAGGCTATTTGGAAAGACCACAGGCTTTTTGTCTCAAGAAGTTATATAACGTGTATCATCGTCTGTAAGAACAATGCCTAGAATTAATTAGGAAAATAGGATCATGTCATTATGACATATTGTAATGGACTGCTTAGTTTGGGTTCATCTGAATCAAGTTCATATTCGTCTCCTAATATCAAATATAAGAGATGTGTTGCAACAATATAAAACTATTATCAATAAATTGTCATTAATTGCAATCGAGGTAGCTTTTAACGTAAGTTATTTAATAAATGCTTATTAAATGTTGTAAAGACGAGTTTAAAAAACCGCATCAGTGCACTATTTGACCAGTTCCTACGTATTTGACCTTCTGTTCAGCTAAACATAATAAAAGATATACAATTATAACAAAACACACTTCTTTTCAATAATGAATATATTTACTATTTAGTAAATTCAACAAAGAAGAAGTGCAATTTCAAATTTAAAATAGAGGCACCGCCTGACTTATAATTTTTCAAATATGAACCTTTTGAAGTTGCTGAATAAAAAGACAGTAGACAATATGACATGCTATTAAGTAAAGTTAATGACAGACATTATTTCTTGGAAATATGATACATATTAGCTTTAATGTTTAATGTGGAAAAATAAGGATTCAGCATGTAAACACCTAGACATATAATTTAAATTATTTATATAAATTTCCTGAAACATAAAACCATTCATTGACTTAATATTTATATTTTTCTAATAAATGAGTGATATTGAATCATTAACCTAGCAGTGTCATGTGCATTAAATGTCAAAACTCAAGAGGAAAGCTTAACAAAGGTAAGAGAGTAACTTTCTGATAATGTCTTGCCTATATGTCACAAGCTAAAAAAACAAGAACAAAGATCAACAAGACAAAGTTTTAGCATCTATGGATTCGCTTCAGTACTGGTAGCTTGGTTTTAGACTTTTAAAGTGATATAATGCTCATATTTTCATACTCAAGTTGAGCTGAATTGACTTTTTATTTCAAAAAATTGACTGTTTAAATGGTGTTTGACCAACAGTTTATTTTGGAAAATGTTTAGGATAAAATTTAAAATCTGCCTAAAATATAAAAAGACTGCCCCACTCTTTTTATAAACTGAACGTTTCAGGTAAGTTCTAATTGATATTTACAAAAATGCAGTTTCGATCCAGGGGTTATTCATTGTTTATGTAAAGTAAATTATTAAATTAAAATGAATTATTGCAATATAAAAACTTATTTTGACTTTCACCTGTTCACTCATTGTATATACCCTTGAATGGGCATATTGTCACTAATATTCAATGTTGCGATCTCAAACTAAAGATGGACATAGCCTTGTCATTACATAAGCAGGCCAAAGATTTGAAAAACAGCTTTAGATACACATACTCACTGAATGTTTCATGTAGTCAAGGATATTAGAACAAAGGTGATGAAAATATTAAAATTGTCTGGAAAAAAAAAACACCATAAAATCCGAAATAAAAGAACGAAAGATTGACAAATATAAAGTGTTTATAACTACACAAAGAAAGGTTTTCTGTTTTTTTCAAATACCAATATATTGGATTAAATCCACATTTATTTCTGGAATTATGATAATAATAAACTATTATTTTTGCTTGGGAAATGAACTTAAGCACGCATTTGCCCGAGACAAATGAATTAATTTCATGTTATCAAATGAAATATAAAACTGCAAAACTGGATATTGCTGTCACTTTTAAATGCTAACATTGTAACACTAACCTAGAAAATTGACACATTTCAAACTCAAGGTTCGATTATGACAAATAAAAAGTATACATATTAAATTTAGATTTTAAGATTTCTAAATTAGATATAATGGAAAAGTGTTGTGTTGTTTATCGGTTTGATGCGAAAAAATTAACCAATTCCAATTCAAATATATCAAAACTACAAACCAGTGTTAAATAGCTCATAAACATCGCTGAGACAATGGTTTGACAATATTCACTGTTAATTCTTAACCTTTGTGTTAATAGTCGGGGAAGCCCTGTCTATCTCATGACAAGGCAAGTTCAATTGTCAATATTTAAACACTTCTATCTAATTTAAATGTTCAAAATACATGTAATTATTTTCTGTAGGAGACGCTACAAACTAATAACGAAAGATTGAACGACACAAATATATAAAGATTCCAATAATAAAAGTTTTGTAAGGCTTCGTAATTCTGATAACGAACTGTGATAAGAAGCCCTGAAGAACTTGAAGTCTTTTCCTGTTCGAGGTGAGACAATAACGAGATATAGGTCCATTAAGGACAAATATGGTAACCTGGTAAAAACATTAGAGGAGAATTATTGTACTGGATACATTTGACATATCAAAAATATCAATGAGCTTTTAGTTACTTCACTTTTTACGATATGAAAATTATATCGTAGAATTGTGATACAAAGTGGAAGAAATGGACTACTTAGTGCAAAAATTACTGCTTAATCGGTTGAAAATATTGAATTGACTGATTAAACTTTTATCATTATTATTTGTGATAAGCCGCACGATATCTCTACTTTAGTTTAAACATATTTTATTTCGAACATTTTACACATACAAGATTTACATACAATGGTGAAATAATACAATACAATGCTGAAAAAGGATCAGATCCGAAAGCATAAAATGCTTATAAAGGCCTTTTCCTGACATAAGATTAGTTACTATAAATATGACGGGTTTTGAAAATGTTTGAAATATTGAAGTTTAGGTAAAAAGTAATTGATTACAAAAATGTAGAAGATGCGTTACTGTCGTCACTAAGTCAAATTAGCGACCTAGAAACAAAAAGGGGCGTTGAGTAGAAGTTTCTATCTGAAAGATGTAGGAATAGCGACTTAATAGATAAGACGCAATAAATGTCGTGTTTATAAATGTATAAGGACTCAGAATTTCACAATTTGAGATACGCAAAGAAACTTAATTAAATAAGAAGCAGGAAAAGGGAGGATCTATTCGGTGAGTAAATTGGAGGAGCAATGTAGCAAAGACTATGAAAATCGTTTGCTATCTCGGATAAACATTTGAACTGCCTGAAATATGCTGATATTGATATCGCCACTTACGATTATGTTGCCTTTAAGAAGTGTGTGGAGAGTGGCATTACAGTAGGATGAAAGAGTTTGGAAAAGGCTGTGTCTGATAAAACTGTATCGTTTGTATTCAAAGAAAAATGATGGTTAGTTTCTGGCAATCCACATTGACATAGAGGTGTGTTAACAATATTTTTTCTGTATAGATGGTAGTTTAAAGAACTGCACTCTGTTCGAAGACGTGCATGATATATTTGCCATTTTCGAACACCCGTATAGAAAAATTTTGGACATTTTGTTATGTTTCTATTCAAAAGACACTTAAAAGCAGATAATGTAGGTGCATTTTGTACATCAATTGGTAGTTCATTCCATTCTCTGAGAGCTGAAGGAAGAAAAGCGTTATAGAATAAAGATGTTCTTGTGTGAATGCCTTGTATATCGTTCGAATTTCTTAAATTATAACGTGTGGTTTCACCTACAGACGGAGGGACAATAGTTGATAGGTAGACAGGTGAGAGTCCATTTTTCATCTTATAAAGAAGAATCAATTTATGTTTCCTTCTTCTGCTGTCCAGAGGTTCCCACGGGACCTCTCGTTGAAGCTCATGAAGAGACACAAGTTTAGTAGCACCAGATACAATTCTAGAAGCTTCATGTTGGATTTTATCTAGTTCAGCTTTTTCATATTGAGTACAATTGATGTAAACAACATCGGCATATTCTAGAATTGGCCTGATGTAGGATAAGTAGATTATTTCTAAAGATTTTCGATCAAGTTGAAATTTTAATTTGCGCATTATATGTATACGTTTCCACGCCCTCTCCTTAACATGATTAATGTGAATATGCCAGGAACCATCGTCAGAAAAGTGTAAGCCTAAGTGTTTGTGAGATGTCACTGAAGATATGGTCTGGTTTTGCATTAGGAGGGGTGGATGGAACTGTTGTGATGTTTTACGTGTGATTAACATGGTTTCAGATTTGGAAGGATTAAACTTGACTAGCCATTTGTCAGCCCATGAAGAAATCTTGTTTATGTCAGATTGAAGAATGTCAGCCGTAGTAACTGGATGATCAACGATCAAATACAAACTGGTATCGTCGGCAAAAAGATTTACAGAGGACCTTAAGTCAACAACAATATCATTGATATAAACTAAAAAAAGAAGCGGACCCAGAATCGAGCCTTGAGGAACTCCTGCGTTTATTACAGACCAATCAGATTTGGCTCCAGGAAGGACAACAGATTGGCGTCTATTTGAAAGATAATCCGAAAACCAGTCTAGGAGGGGTCCCTGAATACCGGCACATTTTAGTTTAAGCAGGAGACCCTTGTGCCACACTTTATCAAAGGCCTTGCTGATGTCGAAAAAGACAATCCGGATCTCAAGACCTTCATCAAGAGCCTTACAGAAAGAGTTGTAAAGAAAGGTTAGTTGATTCACAGTTGAGTCGCCAGGTTTGAAACCAGATTGAAGGGGCGATATAAAGTCATTATCATGAAGAAAGTTAAAGATATACTTAAACAAAATGCGTTCAAAAACTTTTTCCATACAACACAATAGTGATATAGGACGATAATTGCTGGGTAACGATGGATCTCCTTTCTTAAAAATTGGGCAAATGTTGGCATCTTTCCAAGTTTGGGGAATCTTACAAGTTAGGAGTGAATGATTAAAAGAGAAGGATGAAGTTATATTTTCGTATTGATTTTGAAACTTATGATGTAGCTTTACTTCGTACTGCTTTAATTTCTAAAATGTTATGAACCTTGTCAGAAAATCATTTCCTTCGATATCATTCTTATTTTTAATATTTCTATAGATTACTTTCAACATTTCAATATTTCCAAGGCAAAATGCCATGCTGTGAAATCAGTTTAAATTGTATGTAATTCAAAACTAAATAAGTAGTTGCTTTGACATTTGGCGAAAGTGAAAATTGCAAACATAGTATCTATATATATAGTGGGGTTTTGATTTGTTTTCTTAATGCGTATTAAGCTATAAAAAAAATAAGAATCTAAGCCCCGGCGTTTTTATAATTTGAGAGTCATATATTATATGTTACTGTTTAGACTACCTGACACCCAAGTTGTTCACAGTCTATAAAAATGCATTTTATGTGGCAAACTCTTAATAAATGTCGTATAAATTCTATTTAATGTTAAATTCGTATTTTATTCTAGTCAGAATAATAGCAATCACTGTTATTATCGAGGGCAAAATTGCGTTTATCATGCAATATCTTTCTAGAACAAATAGACGTCTCCAAGATTGTAGCCTGTGTCATGCAATGCATAATTGTGTCCGTTTTTTATGTAATTAAATTAATGTATCTGCAACAGTTACTGTAAAAACGGCTGTGCTGGAAATGCAACTTCTAAAGTTAATTTACTTTTCGTATGAGACATTGAAAACAAGGGCAATAAGTCAAATTAATCTTGATTTACAATATACGTCAGCAAATAATTACATAAACTTCTTGTTTTTCAGGTATGACTTTTGTAACATTTGGGCAATTTAGTGATTCCTCAGGCGTACATTTAAACAACACTTTTTTCAATACATGTGCTTCATATATCAATACTTTAGATCAAAAAAAGAAAATCTTTTGGAAGGAATGAAAACAACAATATTATAAAAATTTGCAGACACGCTTGGATTAAGTCTGTTCATAATAGATAATGTA